>NW_019525441.1:1206588-1267638 GCF_002814215.2 Seriola lalandi dorsalis | reverse complement strand
AAGCCGATTAACAACCAATTTAGCGAAATTCTGGAGGAGGTATTTCTAACCGATGATATTAGAAAGAGGATGCACGGCTGATAAGGGTGGTGGATTTGTTTTACTGGGTGTTAAGGCGTCGTTCTGATGAGGGGGAAAAAAACACTGGGCACGACTGATTTTCTTACCCAGCAGGCATTTCGAAAATTTCGCACAAATATTGGAGGTGTGTCTCTCACTCTGTGAGTAACCGCGGACACTGACACAAACAACGGACCGATTCAGACTCTTTTTTTTTTTTACACATATCATCTTTGAGAACCGTCGTTTGTAGTTAGGTGGTTAAGACAAGGATTTAAAATCCGTGGAAAAATAACGGATACACAACGTTCAAAGCGGCAGCCTATCAATAAAACGTGCCCAGCTAATATTAGAGTCAGCATGCATTTGATAGGGAAGACAGCAGTCTTTCTCAGTCATGCCAGATGTTGGTGATCATCCACTACAGAGGGCTCTAAGAACGGAATCATTTCTTGGTGCGGTTGGGAGGATTTCAAATGGGCGTGAACAGGCTCTCTGCCTCCTTCTTTCCAGATGATGTTGCACACAACCACAACACATCCACTCGTTCTGCTTTTACGTTTCATCATCTGGTTACTGTGGATTTTTTTTTTCTAAATGCATTTAAAAAAGCTGGTAAAAAGCCCTGCCTTCGTGCAGCTGCTGCGCCTCCGGGCTGCCTGCCTTGCGCCCTTGACATCGCCGCGGCGAGCTGCCTCCTCTGCTCCTCGCTGAGTTCACTCAGGTTGACCGGAGTCCCATCGGAGACCCGGACAAAGCCGCCCTTCCCGTCAGGTGCCAGCCCCTCCGGTAGCCCAGACGGCGGCCCATCGCCTCCTTCCAGGCTGGCTTCGTTCCCCATGATCGACCCCTCCCGTCCCCTGTATACGGATCAATGCGCGATCCGAGCTTCTTCGCGTTTTTATCTCCAAAGTGCGCGGCGAAGAGGGTGTTCCTCGGTGTGTCGAAGCATCTCAGATGATTTTTATTCACTGGTCACTTCCTTTCCCTGTCCTCTCTTTCCATTTCCCTCGTTTCTCCTTGTTTTTCTGTGTCGCGCATTTCTGCAGCTGCACACCAGTCACCACAGTTTTCCGTGAGGGGGTCTCCAGTTTACTCCTGCTCACTGCCACTGAAGGTGGTTTCCGGTATATTTTACAAAATAAAATCCTAATTAACTGGCATTAGTGTAGGTATTCACTTGTGTACATCCCACACCACATAATGCAGAGCCAGAAAATAAAAGGCCAATTAAAAATCTTAATCTTAATATTCTTATACAGTAAACCTCACAAAGAACAGGTCAAACAGACTTTAGTCCTATAATAAACAAAGTAAGTCTGTTAGTTAGGCCTCACTTAAGAAATCTGGCACAATTTGTGGTTTTGCTCCACCACCCTAGGAGTTAATTAATTTTCACCCTCACCCACCACCCCCCTATTAAGGCTTTTATATTGAAGTCTAAATAATATCACTTCCGCTTTTCTTCATGTAACCTTGGTTATCTTAACGATTCTCCAGCAGCCTCTCTGCTCTCCTGCTCACCGCGCATGTTCCGCCTCTGACAGGTGATCAGAAGACATCAGCGGAGGAAAATGTGGTGTTAAAGGGGAATAACTCCACTAAATATGACTGGGGTGATTGTTTAAAAGAGTCGAGGATTAGTGGACCACAGAGGACAGGTGAGCCACTTGATGCTTTTCTTTTAGTCCTTTATTCTGGTTTTTAGTTTAAAGTAGGTAAAACCAAAGGAAAGAGTTGTAAATCATGTTTATGGGTCAAGAATCAGGGGCATGGGTGAAAGGCATGTGGGCGTTCATATATATTGTATGAACACATAGACTTCTCCACATACAAAGGCTGTCAGTGCTTTTAACTATAACAAGTAACTGTCTGTGTGTCTGCACTGGCCATTCAGGTCAGAGCAACAACAAATATTAGATCAGTGTGAATCCAAAATGTCATAAATCTAATTTTAGGAGACATTGTTACCATAAAATATTCAAAAACATAAATAAGACGCCTGTGAAGGTTTCAAATGTGTCATGACAAGAATAATATCTCATATGCTTTGTTTTTTTTCCTCAGCTGGCAGTTGGAGGATGTGTCTTTCATATGCAATTCTTTATATTCCTAACGTGCAGCTGAAGGCTAAGGGAAAATCTGGTTGTCTGTAGCCAGATAAATCACTATGAATTCTTTATCTCCACTCCAATGGTGAAGAATTGATTGCTGGTTTTATCATGAAGAACACTGCAAGTGATCAAATGAGAGTAATAAAAAAAAAAGAAGCTTAATAATGAAAGAAGAGAACGGAGCACAGAGGCTGCAGTGTGTCTGACACATAGTAACATCATGCACTAATATAAATAATAATACGATTGCATTACATCAGCCCACAAAACAAACCTACAGTATATTTAGCCCCACTGTACGGAGAAGATGCACAACCAGCCACCATATTCAGCAAGTAGGATATTAGAACACGTCAGCTCTACTGTACGTCAAGCAGATGTGCTGCGATATGACAGCGAGTGCTCATTTGTTGTGTTGTCTGTGGAGCTCTGGGGCAGATGTGTTCTGGATGCACCCAGCTCAGAGCCCCCAGTACCTGGACAGGGATGGAGGGGAAGACCGGGTGACTAGATCCAGTACCAAGGGAAACAAAACCAAAGACCAGTACTGAGAAGCTTCTGAATAAAAGCATGGAGGATGTGACACTACAGATCATCATTTAAACCACATTTTAGATGTGATGACAGCTCCTGTAAGTGGGATGTTAGATACCAGTCCATCCCTTGCATATCTTTGCTGTTGGGACTGCATACGCCTACACAAAGTTTCATTTCCTGATTTTAGTTAAAAAAAATCATAGTGATGAAAATAGCAAAATAGAAATCATGACAGTAATGCACAAAAACTAAATGCTGGTTTGTTTTCTTATAAAGGAATAGTTCAGCATGTTGGGAAATACAATTATTTGCTGTTTTGCCAAGAGGTAAATGAAAGATTCAATACCACTCTCATGTCCAGTTGTGAAATATGAAGCTGGAGCTAGGGATGGTTAGCTTAGCTTAGCATAAAGACTGGATACAGCTAGCCTGGCTCTCTTCAACGGTAACAAAATCAATCTACAAATGCCTCTAAAGCTCACTAATTAGCATATTGTTTGTTTTTAATCCATACAAAAATAGAATGTGCTGGACTTTTTCTTGGCTATACCAGCAGGGACTTCAGGAAGTCTCTCTTCCAAAGAAATAGCCTGGCATATAACCAATGAAAACCTTCTTTAGTTATTTATAGCCTACATTCAACAAATGAGATATAACATGTTCATTAGTGAGCTTTACAGATGCTGCTCAGTATGAGAGGAACAGCAGATTCAGACATTAATGTATATGCTTGGCTGAGGAGACGATGGTGTGAAGTTGCCATCTGTGGGATTATGACTGAACACCTCAAAGTCAGCATCCCACCTAGACGTAACAATGCCATAGAGCCACAGAGCTGTAGTCAGCCCCAGATCTGAAAGATGACAAAATTAGCCTTGGAGGTAACCAGGTAAAACGATTTGCCTGGTCAAGAAATAGTGTGACATATAACCAACACATGTTGTTTTGCATGAACTAAACAAACAAAATTTAATGTTTGAATTAGTGAGCTTTAGAGGTGCTAGTAGGAAGAATTTTTATGTTTTGGCAGTGCCCAGCTAGCCCTTTCCCCGTTTCCAGTTTTTGCTAAGCTAACCTCCTCACTATAGCTTCATATCTAAGAGACAGACATGGGAGTGGTGTGAATCATCTAATCTAACACTTAGCAGGGAAGTAAATAAAAGTATTTCCCAAAATGTCAAACTATTCCTTTATCGCAGCAGCAGTGGGGGATTTGGTCATATGGTGAAGATGCTGTTGACCTTGGTGGGTGTTGCAGCCACAGGGTTCATCTCCCAGCCATTGCTCTTGCCTCACTGTAACCTTGACTGTTCCCTTTCATGCCTTTTTCCCAACCAACTTTTTCTACATATTCTTAATTATATTTTCTACTTCATATCCTTGGCTGTCCTATGTATAAAGATGCCTCTTTTTTTTTCTTTTTTTTCATAGATTTCTCTTTCCTTGCCTCGTCTCTTTCCCTTTCTCTGTCTCCTCCTCCTCACCTTAATGTATGTGTATGTGGAGGCAGAGGTAAGTTTTGCTTTCTTTCGTAAGTGATAAATGATGGTAGTATAGCGATTGCTCTGCTCCTCCCCTTCTTCCCACTGATCGCTGAGGCATGACCTGATTGTCTCTACGCTGTGAAGCGGAAGAAGAGAAGCCCGTACATGCATGCACTCTCACTCTCTCTCTCTCTGTATCTCACCCACATATATTCATATAAACACACTCACTAAAACATCCAGTCATGCAAAGCAAACGTATTCACCCAGACGGACAGGCAGACAGTCACACAAACGCACACAGGTGTAAATACACAACAGCAAACACAGGCCTGGGAACAAGTACTCTCTGAAGCATGTGCAAACCCAGCAAGTTAGACACACACACGCACGCGCACACACACACACACACACACACACACACACACACACACACACACACACACACTGAACCATTTATATCAGTTATTGAAATGTATCCAGTCATACGAGATGTATTCAGATCCTCTTTGTGATGAAGTATATGTAACAACACAGGAATCTAAAAATACTACCTCACAGGCAAAAGTCCTGCTGTAAAAATCCTACTTCACTAGAAGTACAGATATCTGCAAGATGTACTTGTTGTTGGCAACCTAGGGGTCATGCCCCCTCCAAAGGGTCACAAGATATTTCTGTGGGGTCATGAGATAATTAATGGGGCAGGAAAGGAGAAAAAACAATGTCCTGCTATAAAAATATTTATTCATTTTATGAACTTTGCTCTGAACTTTGCTTTTTTTGTGAAAATACTGAAGAATTTTACCTCTTTGGGCCTTTGATAAGATTTAAATGAGTTATTTAAATGAAACCTCTGAAATGTTCAGAGGGGAAATCAGCTAAATAAAAAGTTAATTGGGGTTAGGGGTGGGGTTAAATGGGAATACTCAACTAAAATAGAAGTACCTTAAAATTATACTTAATTACTTTTACTTATTTTCCATCACTGAATTCATGTTTTTGATCAACTCTTCTCCTGGACATTTACAGTATGTGAGAGATATGCACTGTACAGCCTCACCAATGTAACTTGAGTCTGGTAACCAGATAACACACACAGTGCTGTGTTCATTAAATTTGAATACTCAGTTGGGGTATGAGTGCAGAGACACTAACAAAGGCAATTTCTTTTGCTCTAGAGATCGGTGGCACTGCAAAAACTCAAGCCTCAAAGCACTAACAACAGCTTCCAAACACAACAAGTTGCAGGTTTACATCACAAGACGATGCACCAAAGACACCACTATAGATCTAAGACACCTGTGAGACTGTACATTTACCACCACAGCTCTTTTTCCCCTGTGGTATGGCTGTGTAAACAAACTACTAGAACCTGCCCTAGAGAGACTTAACTCCATAATCCCGTCCTCTTTCCAGAAAAAAAAAAAACAAAGAGCAAAGAGTTACATACCTTGAATTTAGTGGATTGTATGTGTGTCTGGTGATATCCTCAAACTCAGCGTGTGATGAGGTGCGCCTGCTCCTAAGTGACGGTGTCCTTGCAAGTGACGTTTCATTTCTGGTACATTAGGACGAGACTGAGCCTCTCTCATCCCTATTAGCAACCTGGCACGGGTCTAATTCCAACATCAACGCCAATTTCTCCTGACCAGCGAGATACCATCAACTAAAAATACCTTTAAAGTCACAGAGGCTCCCTTCCTTTCCTCACTCAATCTTACTATCAGGTAATCACACATGCATTCGCACACAGACTCACGGGTAGGTGTGCGCCTGCTGCCAACACACACACACACACACAGTGACACAGACAAAGACACACTCATGCACAGACGTAAGACGTCCCTCTAATCCTCTTTTCTTCTGAGAGATAGGCCAATCACAAACTGCTCTGTGCTGTAAGCTGTTTTCTTGGACACACAGTGCATGAAGTCCTGCTGTAACTCTCTGCCATAGCTGAGGGTCAAGTTAACTCACTGGCAATCACCTGAAACAACAAATCAAACAAGCAGAAAAAAGGCTCCTGAATTAATTATTCATCCCGTGCCAAACTACATTTCACCCTCAGAATCTTTTTCTTTCCCTCACAGCAGCCTCAAACGCCTCTAAAATTGTACTGAGGAGCCATGACACGACCATCTGTTGAGCCCAGTAAACACAAACAAGGGAAGTGGATTTAACATTAACAGAAAACATATATGACTGCTCTGCATTATCTGAGAAATAGGCCATATTTCTTTCTCGCAGCATACAGAGTCCTTTTCCTCCCAGCCAAATTCTCTGCGAATAATGTTCCTCGCTCCCCGAAGACACACAAAGGCGTCTGATTCACAGACTCAACGCAGTGACGGAGTTACATAAATGCCTTTGTTTCATACGAATACACAGCAGCACAAATACAAAAGGTATGAGTATAAAGAGTCCAGAAGCCGCGTGTGTATGTTGAGCTGCTAAAAAGCTTGAATTGATATCTGTCTTTGAGATTTTATGATATGACAAATGTGTAAAATGCAACCAACATATGACAAAAACTAAATCATGATTTACATGCTTCAGTTGTTTCGAAGCTAAACAGTCACCTGTCCTCATCTTCAGCTCCATCATGGCTAAAGTGGATTTAAAAGGTGCACGGAGTCACTCAGGGATCCCAGTGGTCATCCTTATTTCTCCTTTCAGTCCGGATCGCTGCCAGGTCATCCTCACATTTTACTGATCACATATGTTTGGACAGTTAAAGAGAAATCTGAAATCAGTGTCTGTAGGGTTTATTTCCAGGAGGCTGTTATGGTGCTTGGGTGAAGGACGTGGGAAGGAAACTTCAAGTGGTACCAGGACTGTTAATAGGATTTGCTGATCATTGTCTGGAGGCCAATCTCCAAAGCCACTATTCCAGTGGCAGATTACTGTAACAGCAACATGACCTCCTTGCCAGTGAAAGGTGCAAGGTCAACACTGGGGATAAAACCACAATACTGGTAAAAAAAATAAAAAAAAAAAGATAAAAAAAACTGAATGTGTTCTTGGCATTCATTTTGTGATGTTTTTGCACTGCGCTTCCCAGAGATCACTCAGATGGTGTGACAGTCCTCTGATGTTTTGTTCTTTGGAAGTTTGAATTCCTGTGAGAATGCCACTCATTTTTTTGTCCATCCAATGGAGGCTGCTCAGGCTAATTAACAAGTTTTTTTTAATGGTGCATTCCCCACAAGCTGCTGTCAGCATAGCTGCCTGTCAACACACCCCTGGAAAACCCAAAACTGCGGTTTTGAAAACGACAGAAAGCCTTTGTGAATTGGCAATGTAAATTTACGGATTATAACCTTAAAGGGGCAGAAATACACTTGGAATTACATGTACTGACTTTCTTGCCAAGATCACATTCTCGTGTCTGTATGTTGAATAATGCAGAGTTGAAACAGGGGGTAACAGCTGGCTTGGCTGTGTCCCAGGTTAACAAAATGTGCCTTTTAGCACTTCTAAAATATAGCAACTAAAACATTGTATATTTTATGCATCACCATTTCTCACAAGGCGCAACAACCTCCTGAACATAACCCCTATTAAAACCATTTCACTGTTTTAACTGTTGCTGCAGCTGGATTTTACAGTGTTAAAGTTTGTAGTGGAGACTCCAAGAACCCTCTGCTCCAAGAAGTTATATAGAGTTTTTATGGATTAAACAAAAATACTTTTAGTGAGCTGTAGAGGAGCCGGGGAGTGGATTTTGAGCCAGGCTAGCTGTTTCCCTCATTTACATTTGTGCTAAGCTAAATCTAACTGATCTTCTCATTGAACACTTGCCGAGGAAGCAAATTAGCATATTTAGCGAAATGTAATACAATTTCTTTAATGTTAAATCAATGAAAATAATATTATTCTTTAATCATGAAAAATTCTTGTTGAACAGAAACTCAACATTGTATGTTGCCTTCACAAACATGGCTCACCACTATAATGGATTTGTTTTTTGTCCTCCTCATCCCCCACTCTCACTCCAAACACCACTTGCATTTCTCTTCATGAGTTGACAGCAGCTGACATCTTAACTGATGCTGCTCCAGAGTCTGAGGGGCTGATTCATCAGTAATGGAAGAGGATTGGGAGTAGTCCTTTAGACAGAGAAAAAAATCCCACTCATTTTAGAAAGAAAGGGAGGAAAGATAATGTCAAACTAATGTGGGTTTCAGTGCCAATCAAGTCATACACACCCCCGCAGTTCATGAATCATTAACAGCACACACACCTGTTGTCAGGGTAATGCGTCACAGCTGGTGACATCATCACTTTGCAGCGAGGGGGTAAGTCCCTCGTGTTTAGCTTGGCTGAACATAGATGAGTCACACTGAAGGCAAATTCAAATGTGCATCTACATACAAATACACACAGATATCATTTTATGGAGCCAACAATATTGTGGGGTTAAAACAATCCAAAGCCAAATATCTCTACAAGCCTTAGGGAAATTTCTTTTTTCTCTGGCTTGTCTGTTGTTTGGACCAGAAGGCTTTAGAAGTCCCTGTTGATTTACCGAATCCTTGAGCGTCCCACCGTGAATCACTATTCTCTCCAGAGATGGACAGGAATAGGTCATTGATCACCTCATCAATCCCAAGCAATCAGTGAATGGAGCATGGATGAGGTCAAACTGGTGTGAGAGTCTGTTCATATCTCTCCCTTCACACACGCCTGCCTGTGCAGCTGTTGTAAGGTGTCTCTGTTTATGACTCCCCATCCTTGTAGCTCAGTGTTGAGGAGGCGGGATCACCGCCATAAATCATGGCTTCTTAACAACAGACATGGAAACAGCACTCCCACAGGGCACGGCATATACAGTGAAACCCCAAGGAATATATGAGCAGAGTCAATGCTCGTGGTAAATATGGCTAAGAAGCTTTTAATTTAGTCCAAATAAATGTGTGTTGAAATATAATGCACCTGCCAATTATTTTCTTTATTAATCAGTTAATCATTTAGAATGTAAAGAAATAATCAAAATGCTAATCTCAAGCTCCTACAGCCCAATGTGAAGTCATCAGAATATTCAAAGGGAATGTTTGACAAGCAACTGAAATGATTAATCAGTTATCAAAATAGTTGCCATTTATATTTCTCTCAATCAACTTATGAATTAATCAACTAATCATCTAAGTAAAATCATTGAACTGTTATTATTAAATTAAAATATCACTTAAATTGAGTGAAATTAATTTAATTAAATCAGATTTACTCAATTAAATTAATAATAATCAATTTATTCAACCAACTTGAGTAAAATTAGTTCACTTGAATTTATGCAAATTAATTAAATTGAGTGAAAATTAATTTGATAAAATAGATTAAATAAAATTCTATGAATGACAAAAATTTGAAGAAAAAAATGACAATAAATAAATTCATTTATTTCTGTATTTCTATATTCATTTATTTATTTATTTAGTCTGTTTAGTGGGATTCAGGCTTGATGGAAAATGTCATCTATCATCCAGGAGAGCTGCTCTGTGCCAGATGCCTTCCTGGTTGCCATGGTTTCTGCAGCAGCTGCCACTCACCTGCAGGGTTCCTAATTATGGGATCACATGGAGATTAGTGCAATGCACATTACAGTTCACTAGCACATCTACGAAGCCTGTATCTGTGTCATACAGTACGTGTCACTGCTTTTCACAGCAGTTCACACAACTGAACTGCAGGTGAATGAGTCAAACAGAGTTCAGAGCTTTACAGATGCTTTAACATCAGCCAGAGAGAGAGAGAGAGAGAGAGAGAGAGATGGGCAGGTGCTGATGAAGGGAAACAAGAGAAGCCTGCTGGCATGTTGTCCTGCTGTTGAACTAAATCTCTCCTTGCCCACAGACTTCGTTTCCCACAATCCCTTGGGTTTGCTCCTGGGCAAGAAGGAATGAGTCAGAGCTTCTGAATTCTGAAGAAGTTACTTTCAAGGGATGAGAAGATTCACTCACACACACACACACACACACACACACACTTTAGCTTAAGGCAACATGAAAATATATTAGATATCAATGTCGCCCTTTTCATTCCACTGTCTTGTACCTCCCCAAGTACATTCAGCGCACACACATATACACACTCTGACATCTTGTAAAGAGGGAGATACAAATGTTGAACTGATGTCCTCTGATCAGGTATGAAATATGAACAGGCTTCTCCATTTAATATGCACTAAAATATTGATATCATTTAAATGCATAAGATTTGCAGAAATTGTCAAGTTAATTGTCAAGTATATTTAAAACATTGTCTTAACTCTTAATTAAATATAATAGATTTATGTTACACTGCAAATTGCATGTCCTTGTCACTGCAAAGGGATTTGAGAATTAAGACTAAAAAGTTTAAATTATGTCAATTTTACAAACAAAATTGATGAGAGCAGTGTTGAGTTATTCAGTTATCAAGACCTAATATTCTGAAACCCTAATAAGCTCCTGTGGTGTGTTAAAGCTGTTTCACCTTTTTCTCTAAATATTACAACTTTATTCTCAAAAGTCCAAATGTATGTTTCCTCCAAGAATAGCTCAAATACTATGTTATACATTTTAAAAGGAAAAGGGAAAAATCCAGTGAAAACATGAATAAATAATACATTTCAATCAATTTCATATGGAAGTAATAATTGTGATCGATAGAGTTTTAATGAATGTTGCTTATATCCTGCAGCAGCTGATGGCTGACTGTTGCTGAGATGAGTCTGCAAGAGGAGACAAAATGTTGCTCCAACAGAAACGTACTGTAGCTCTGAGCACACATGAAGAGGAGAGCACTTCAGACAGTGGAGAAGCTCGCCTCAAGCAAAGCACACAGTAATAAAACCCTCCAACATAATGGTAAAGACATCTGCTTTCTACAGCTGAGAATGTATTTTTAAGACTCAGACAGTCACCCACACACACATATATATGTGTACACAGACACACAGGACATTCAAGGACAGTCGCCATGGTAACAGAACCAGCCATGAAGCAAGGACATGCTTTAAGAGGTAATTGTGTCTGACTGCGAAGGTAAGGCATTTCTGTGAACATATTGCGACATGTCTCGGTGTTACAGCCACTTGGACTCCACTTCAAGGCCTTGGACTGGGCTTTGTCAAGCAGGCTGCAAAGGCAGCAATACATCAGCACCCTCTGGTGGTTCATCATGAGAATCAACACATTCTCTGTAAACCACAATCTCTCTTTTTGTTTGAGTTTATAGCTTTTCTTTTCTAAACTGAAAAGATTTTGACATTGTCACATTAGGAAAAGCCCACATAGACAATGAAATCAACTATGGCTGAATTCTTTATATCTGCTGCACTCAAACTAGAACAGAGTCATTGAGAATGTTATTAGTAACACCCATGCTTTTCATGCTATGACAAGTCAAAATGTCTTTCTGCATTGAAAAAAAAAAACTGTTGTAAACTACCTTCAATATTTATTAACAGCAGCTGAGAGCTACAAGAACATTTGAACAGTTTCTTCTTAGTTTATTCTCAGGTGGGTGTAGTGTGAAGAGTTTTTTCACCCTAATTCCAGAGAGAAAAACAAAAATCTCACTTACCTCTAATTTGAAAATATCCATCTGTGGGATGTCTTCCTCCATCACAACACAACAAACATGAATGTAACCTCGCAGCACTATAAAAATTAATCACCTTCCAGCTTTCCAGAACACACCTTGTTCATGGCAGACTCGTTATAGCAGGAAAAGCACAGGTGAAACGAATTTTGTTAACGATGGCTCTTTTACATCAAGTCTCGCACTAAACTTTGACTGTGAGTGCACAATACTAGGAACCTGAAACATTAATTTTACAGTCACAAGTGTTTGTTTTTGTTTTGTTTTGCAGACTGTCTCACAGCCTCAGTGTGGCTGTGTTCTGCTATTGAACTAGCAAGGTAGAACAGAATGAGGCTGAGAACACCATGTGCAGGCAGTTTTGGAATGAAATGAGAACAAAGAAACTTTTTTTTTTGTAACGGAGATGTTTATTTAGACAACTGAATGCATGCCAGAAAGAACTGTGTTACAGCAGGGGTAACTTTCAGCTCTCTCGCTTTTCTAACTCTGAGGGAGAGACCCAAATTAGGGACACACCAAACTTTTTGAAGTGTTGGTACAGGACACTATCTGCTCTAATTTATTGCATTGACACATTACTCTTGTCATGTATTAAGGGGACAGGGAAGACAGGGGGTACCATTGTTGAATTGGAGATTAAGGAACTTGGATCTCAAACAGCTTTGGCCAGAGTATCATGAGTTGTTAATATCACTGTTTTGGCAAAAGGACAAAAATTAATTCACACCTTGGTTTAAGGGAACTTTACCTCTCACACAAAACACATAAAGACACGATAAAAAAGATGCACTTACTGTAGGTAGCATTCACATGCAGTATAACGTGTCTTCTCCTCAGACTAGATTTAACATTTTTCTCCACTATTTCTTACAGAGATTCACAGCTAAGGTTTTTCAGTTTGGGGAAATTATCTTACACATAATGGCTACTCGATGAATAAAAGACATGTTGGATGGATCTGGGAGAAAGGAAAACGTAATAAAATGATCCGTTATGAAAGGCAAAAGAGACAAAATTGTGCTTATCGTTGGTGGGATCTCTGTCAGAAATTTGGTTAATGACATAAACCCCTTTACTTAATTCACTTTCAAACCTTATATCCCCAAAAAGGGACTCCGTGATACAATTTCAGTCAGTTGGTCCATCAAAGTTTTCTTAGTTGCTGTTGCCATTGTTTCTCCAATATATTGATGAGCCAAAAATACCATAATATCAAAAATAAATGCAACCCTTTCACAAAACAATGAGCAATAAATAATGATCAAGTGGTGTTCTTGTACTGTATATGTACTGTATATACACAGAGAGTTAAGTTTGTTGTATATATGTACACAAAACAAGTGGCAGTCTATTTCAGACTGGGTTTTTAGTATAGTCTACAACTGGAATTTGTGCCCAGATCTATAAATCCCAGCAAAAGCAACAACATAATAACTTACACAGAATCCTCGGGAGCAGAAGGGATAATGCACAATCAGACTACTATGTTGCTTGTAATTTTTGCCCCCAAAAATAGAACCACTGGTTTGGAAAGGAAAGAAAATATAAAAGAAACATGTAACATTTTTTTTTAGGTAGGGTGTAAAAAAAAAAAAAAAGAAAAAAAAGAAAAAAAAAAAGCCTCTAGAATTCCATAAAATAACTAGCTTATTAAAACATTGATTGACAACAACATGCACAATGCTTTCCCAGCTTCAGGTGGAGAGGGTTGCGATGAAGCACTTTCTCAGCATGACTTTGCAGTTTTTGCATGTACTAATGCTTCTGTTGTTTTTAAACAACGAGTGGGCCACTGGTGCAAGCTGTGCACACCTGGAGGTGCAACCCTTTCCTGTTCCTCCTTTCAGTGTGCTGTTGTTTGTATTGACTTGAAAGACTAGACGGAAGGTTCTTTAGTCCTCCTTCAAAATAAGAGTTCTTTTTAATCTATTTCCATGTACACTATCTTGCAGTTCACATGCTCAGGTCAAAGAGGGCAGCAGGTTGCAATGAATTAATCATTTCTGCTTCCTTAAATGTCCGTGTATCTATTAATGTCTCCACAACTGTCCTGTCAGCATATTAAGTTCATCTGCTCACCAACGAACAACTCACTCAACGTTTTCATCCCAGTCTTATTTTAGTAGCTTATGTACAGGAGGTTGAAGTGTCTGCCAGGCAGTATCCCAGGCAACCAGCCATATCCTCACACATTTACAGTATGCTTTCCAGTTTGTCCGTCCTCTGTTCATCTTCACAGGTTATCTGCATTTGTGTATGAGTCTTTGAATGAGAGCTTTATTGTTGTTACATGTGTGCAATTCATGTATTTCTACCTAAAAACTGTGTTTGATGTTTTTTTTCTCTTTTTTTGTTCTGGCTGTTGTTATGGAGAGGTCACTGAATCATACATTGGATACACAATCTATAGAATGCGTTTGTGTGTATACAGTATGTGTGGATGCATTTGGTTTGTGCTCGTGTGTGTACATCTGGTTGCATGTGTGCATCTCTGTGCTTCTTTTCAAACACTACGTGGAGGTCTTTGAAGCTCGTGGGTTCTCCTGTTACGTCCCTTCTTATTTTCCTGCATTCGTCTCCACTTGGCCGTGTGCTGGCCGCTCGCCCGAGATCCCCCCACGGCCTGAGAACCAGACAGGCTACCCTGCCCCCTCTGGCTGCTTTGTGTCTTCGGGTTGTTGTTGGGTGCCTGGCCACTCAACATACCTAGATTTGATTGACCCTTCTGGGTATTCTGGCCCCGTGCCGCCCCTTCCACTGTTGGAGCTCCAGCCTGAAGCCATGACCTGCTCTGTGGTGGACTGGCTTGCTGCTTCTGAGCATTGGGAGCCAAAGCTTTAGGCCGTAATGCAGAACCGCCAGTGCTGTCAGGTTTACCCTGACCATTGCCGTTGGGCGCCTTCACCCTCTTCTGTTTGCGCTCTTTCTTCCAAACTCGATCACAAAACTCCTCCACGCTGTTGAGGTCTGGGTGGTCCAAGAGAGACAGGAAATCTCTGTACCACAGCCTGTGCTTTGCAGAGTGACCTACACCGCCTCCTGTGCCTGGAATTCCAGGAAGGATGTCGCCCAGTCTCTGGGTGGGGATGACCTGGAGGTTGAGGCGCAGGAGTGGCTGAATAAAGCCGTGCTCAACAGCCTGGCAGTGGTAGATACCTGTGTCAGACTGAGTCAGACTGCGTATGAGCAGACCCTGGTCCGTGCGAAGCACTCTGTCATCTAACTTGATCTGAAAAAGACAGAGTGAAACACAACAAAATAAATAATGGTTGGAAAATTAGAAAAAGGGTAGAAGACATGTTGACCTTACGGACAAATGGGCATGTTCTGTGACTCTGGACCACAGTTTTTTGAACTTTTTGAACAATTCTACAACCCATCACTTCAAGGTACTTTGAGGTTTTGACCACTAGTAAAGCCATGGTGCAATGTTTCAACAAATGTGCACACAAACCAACAGAGGCAGTAAAGAAGAAGACTAGCAAGCTGGCAAAGATGGATGTAAACACTGAACGATTAAAAAAAATTCACAGGGCACCTTTAAGTTTACGTAGACCCGAGTCCACAAATGGTTGAGAAAAGGTTGAGTCTTGGATTGAGCCAAAAGTTCAGCTAAAACTCAGGCTATGTTCAGCACTGCATGAAAAACTGCAGCTATGTGATTTATTTGAATGGGACTACTGTGTTAACTTCCTGATAACTTGTGACAACTTTCTTTCCATATATTATTACAAACTGCTCTGCAGAGTTTTTGGTGTTGGATAAACTTTCAAACTCATGGATTCATTCTCAAACTGCTCTTTCTGGTTTGTATTTCTTCACCTCCCCTGTGCTTAACCAACACCCTCTGAACGCCCCGGTTAGACAAATATAGCCACATTAGAAACTTGAGCAAAAATACTCTTACATCATGGGGTCAAAAGTCAATCTTAACATCCACAGCCCAAGGTTTCCACCTTCTCTAGGTCATGAAGGTTAAAGGTCAATAGGGTCATAGGTTATAACATGATAACAGAGCAGGAAAGGCGTGGCCCCTGGCAGAGAGATGATGTTTTGTCTGCAGAAGTCTAATTAGTGTAAAATAGATACTATAGATACCACAGTCTAAATTGGGCTGTGTGAGTTGCGCCCTGCAATTTATACATTCTCTAACATGCTGCAAGTCAGGAATAACATAAGAAATGCACACACACCTCATGCTTTCGATCGTCGTTGGGCTTCTGCAGCTGCCAGTAGATGAGCGCCCTCTGAGACTTGGGGCTGCACTCTAGAAACATGCTGCTGTTCTCCACACCGAACACACTCCTGTCCTCCACGCTGCCGCTTAAGCCTTCCACGTCGTCTACTCAGACCGAAACACACAGAAAGAAGATTGAGACGTGTGTGAAAGAAGAGGGGAGAGTGCTGGTGTGTGTGTGTGTGTGTGAAGTCATTAAGGTACCATGATGCTGAAGGTCAGAGCACTGAGAGAGAGGGTCTCCGTTTCTGATGTCCTGTCGTCTGGTTCGCCTGGGAAGAAATGTTGCAATTAAATTTAAGTATACTGACAACACATGTTCTACAATATAGACCAGAAATGCACTGATCACATATTCTGTTCTCTGTACTGTTTAATTTCAACCACTAGGGGGCACTGTTACCCAACACTAGTCCACATTGAGCTTTACTCACATCTCAGGAATAGAAATGTGTATTTATTCAACCTTCACTCTACTGTTAAATCACATGCGTGAAAAAAAACTAAACCCTGGAAGAATGTAAGAAACATAAACCTGCCAAGCAATGAAACTGCGTGCCTCATTGCCTTCTGATGAGCCGTTTTTATGAAACACATACAATATTATTTTGCCCTTGAAAAGCCTCGCAAAAGCAGGCCCGCTCTTTGTCCTCTCGATGTGAAAGTCCACTATGTCATTCAGCTTTTTTATTTTTTTTATTTTATTTTTTTACTGCGGATGTGAGGAGTTTCCATAGCCTGGCCTCACTGACTAACTGCGACTGTGTCTCCCCTGTTCCTAGTTGTCATGGTTTAAAATGTCTGACGGATGCTGTAAAAAATCAAGCAGGAAGAGATGGGGTAAGCCAAAGGTGAGACGAGGGCTGGAAAGAAGGAAATAAAGTAGGTGGAGGGAAAATGTGGAACCATTATAGGTAGAAAAGAAACAGATGAAGTGAAATTCTGCGAACACCATATGGCTACTTTCATCCTCCCTTCCTCGCTTATATATACCACACATATTTAGATACTCATCTCTGTCTCTTTCTCACACATGTCTCTGTACATTCTCGTCTCTTTGGTTGTCTGAGCACGTGCGGGGATGGGTGTCTGGTTCCCTTTCTGGGAGAGGGAAAATATTTGTAGCGTAGAGCAGAGAGGAGCCGGTCCTGGCCTTAACCACGGGGTGTGCCACCTCGTCTGCAACCCTGCCAAGCTGGAGTATACCCGCTGGCCTACTTCTGCTAGTGTGAGAAGTTCTGGATGAATGAAATGCAGGGGTGTAGTGCTATGTGTGTGTTGTGTGTGTGTGTGTGTGTGTGTGTGTGTGTAAATGTGTGTGTGAGGGCTGTAGTGGTCAGCCTAATCCCGCTGGATTCAGCAGAGGGTAATTTGAGGGTGTGTATGTTCATACCTCCTGGCTGCGGGGTGAAGCGGTCAGACAGCTCCTGTTGGCTATAATTTAGTGTGTATGTGTGCTTGTGTAGGTGTATGTTCATGTATGTCTCTATATGTATGTGTGTGCATCTTTGCCATAAGGTGACAGGATCATAACTCAGAACAACTGTTACTGGCAGGAGTTGTAAGCCAGGTTGTTATACCTCTTGGAACCTTTTGCGTACTTAGCATGTGCGTATTTAATGACTGTATTTTGTGCCTGTGTATTATTCCTACTCCAGATTACTTCCACGTTTACATGTTTTGGCATGTACCGTGCGTTCGTGTACATTTTTTTGGACGGGATGCACTTGCTAATAGGCCAGTGGAGGTCTGAGGTTGGATTAACAAGGTTGCATGATGAAAAAGCCCTTGAGCAAAGTCTTTAAAGCCAGTTGCAACAGCAGAGTGCAGGTGTACTGATAAGTCCCAGGTGTGACTGCCTGTGACGGCATTAATACAAAGGCAGAATGTTGCTGAAAAGAGGCACACAGGCTTAGCTAACCCTGAATAAACCCAGATAAAGAGGTTACAGAACAGTGTTTAATGTGTGTCAGCTCCTACCTCTTGGCGGTAGGAAAGTATCTTGAGCATTCGGTGCCGTCCCAGGCGCAATAAGGGTCTCTGGCCAGGCAGCACTCAGCGCAAGCTTTCCCATACACCTCGCAACGGTGTAAAGACATCTGTGATACACCCAGTGACGAGCCAAGGTACAGCTGTTGCTGTGGGAGCCAAAGAAACAGCAAGGATTTAAAAACTGACTGGTCCTGTGTGGCTCAGTTAGAGAGGTTGTGAAAAGAAGGTGCTTGTGGGTTTGGTTCTCTGTAGGCACATTACATATCTTCGTTTTTGGTTATCAGCGTTTGCTTAAAGGCCCACAAGTTCACACTTTTTTGTTTCCCTTGGATTTGTTAGCCTTGTCAACAACTCTTGGAAGAATTATAACATGTGAAAACAGGTTTTTACCTGCTTGGTGGACAGCTCCATTGCAGTAATGGGGGTGGGCTCCTGTACAAAGCAAATACAGCCTGTTTAACACCACATCTATAGAGCTATGCTAGTTTTATAATGTAGCCACGATGTCAGCATCATAAATTGTTATTAACACTCAATTTTCAATGTCATACCCTGAAGACAGTCATCTCCTCCAGTACCACCTCTTCCAGGTCATGCCAGCTCTCTCTGGGGATTGTCACCACCTTCAGCACTGTTCCCATATCTGAAAGACCACAGACATACAGGGCGTGTATATACAAGCCTATTTTGATAACATATGAACATACAGTATGTGTTTGTTCAGTGAAAGGTTTGTTTGTGTTTAACTGGATTAGGAAATGAAATGAAATGCATGAAATAAAAGAAATTGTAATTTATCTGTGTTTATTTGAAAACATAATTATAGTTTCTGGTGAACTATCAAATCTTATCTTCTCTCTGTTTTTCCCTTCATATTTCAAGAGAACCTCATTAACTGTAAAGTATGGTGGCAACAGGAAACAACAACTTAACAAAATATGATCCAGATTAAAACTAAACGGACTATTTTTGACTAAAAATTGGTAAAAAAAAAAAAAAAAAAAATGCCAACAATCAATTTCAAATACTATGTAACTATGACTCATCTGAATCATTTCTTAGAAATGTTCTTCTAGAAAAGAAAAAAGCTTCTTGAGGACCAGCCTGGCATCAAAAATAAACGTTGAAACACAAAGCAAAAGGCAAACTGTAAGAAGTTGAGTACCTGTGCCGATGAACATGACATCATACTGTCCGTCCTCCGCCTCCACTCTGTCCACCACTAGCTGGGAGAACTGGTAGTCCACATCTGTCCTCACCATGATGGGACGCCCCCCTATCGGGTGCACCGGGTTGTACATGGCTGGGTGCCCCCTGGCAAAAGTGATGACATCATCTGGAAGGTCCTTGGTGGAATCGAAACCGCCAAATGTCTTACTGGGACACTGAGAATGACAGCAAAATGACAGACAGGTAAGGTTAAGCATTAATGTGAATCAGTGTTATGTGTATTTGGTGTCATGGAAATGTTCACTGGTTGTAAATGTACTGCTTTTGTGAACAACTGTTTATGTGTAAGCTCACCGTGCCGGGGCGAGGGTAGGGCACCCTCCCTTGGAAGGGCACCCACTGGTAGTTGGGTCCGTCTCTGTGGGCATAGGGACCCAGGAAAACTCGTCTGATGTCTGCCATGTTGTACATACACACCGCTGAGCCTTTAAAGATGTTACTGTGGAGGGAAAGAGAGAGAAATGGAGAAGGGGTGAGATACCAAAAGAAAAAGAGTTTAAGTACAAGAGAGGTTGGGAGGGAGGGAGGGAGAGGGCTGTGAAATAAAGAAGGATGACTGAGACAAACAAAGGGGATTTATAAATGATCGGTCACAAGACAGGGATTAGGAGCTTGTGAAATACTGAAGAAAGACAACAAAATGACCCTTCATCGCACAAAGACAGCGGGGAGCAAGGTTGTCATTACCTAAGTACAGGAATGACAGATTGGAACTCCTCTCTGATTGCTTCCAGCCTCTTGAGAACAGACAGGAATTTGGGCGCCGCACCAACAAAACAGGAGACCTGGTTGAGAGCATATTTGAAATCTCCTCCAGTATTTTTGCGAGTGCTTGCTCGAGCCAGATGGGTGGGTTTTTCTTTCACTAGCCAGAAAAGGTCCAACGCAGGGCAAGGTCAATCAATCATGCAAAAATAAGGGAAATGATGTGGATTTTATTTCAATTCATGCTCCGTCCCGGGTCGTCCAAAAGACAGCTATTTGAGTTATGACTCATTTGAGGGGAGAATCTGGGTGTTCCACGTAAATAATCCAAGAAATATATTCCACAAGAGTTATTGAAATATTCATATGGAGATTAGGACAAAGTGAGATGGCTGTTTGCTCTGAGCAAAATCAAGAATAAAACCCCTGACTGTATGAGGAGATTTCATAGATTATAGATGTTCAAAACTAATCGCAACTTCAGTCATCCACTTTCCAAGTGTCACTTTTTACAGTTGGCAGATTTTCATTTGGACAGCAAATCTCTTGCATTCGCAGGAACCAAATGCTTCAGTAAGATTCGGGACGTTCTTTGTCTTGCTTACTGCGATGGGAAGTTGTATCAGACTAATTAGGGATGTGGCTGGCATACACACAGCCGACAGTACTCACCAAAGCATGGAAGATGAATGGATTAGCATTTGAAAATGTTAATTACAGAGAAATTCAATTAACTCCGGGGGCAAAAAAAGAGACACTCCTATATCTGTGCTTATGAAGGAGGGTGAACATGTGTTTGTGCAGATACACACAGTTTGAGAGAGTGAGAGAGAGAGAGAGGCACACAAATTCGGTCAACCCCAGAAAAAAATGCACATGCATACACATGCACACACACACACACAAATAGGGGTACAATCAAACATTGATCTGTCAGTGGCAGCTTCTTTGTGCCTCATTAAGCAGTGATATTAAAAGCCGGTCCCTCTGAATCTCTGCTCTATTCATCTCTGAAAACCGACCACTTAGAAAACCAATTAAACCACTCTAATTCCTCAATGCCCTATAATTGAATTTTAAAGCATGCATGTGCGTGCGTGTTTGTGCGTGTGTGCGGGCGGGCACACGTGTGGGTATGTAGGTGTACGCCCACCACCCTGCACCGACCTCTTGGTCTGAATACATTCCAGAGAGCTGAAAAAAGGCCATACGGGCCTGCTGATGCGAGGCGCCCGTCACTATGCGTTAGCTTGCGCCGCCATTCTATTCAGCCTGTCTTATCATTAGCGGTGATTGATGGTGCTTGTCCTCCTTTCAAAGCGGTTTAGAGACACTACTGGACACAAAATACCCCCTCCTCCTTCCCAAATGCAAATTCATCATCATCATGATAAGTGCCACCATCTGTGCCATTTCAACTCACTTATCTGCCTTGGCCTGCGCCTTCACCTCTCCGCATGCTTCAATAGAGCCACACCCGGCCTCTGAAAACCCCATTCAATGCTGGGGCGGCGGCCAGGGGAGAGACGTGCGTTCCTGCTGAGTGAATATCGTGTTTCTCTCGCTCCCTCCTGCTCCATAATCTGATTTCCCTACAAGCCTCTGCCAGGGTTTCAATGAAAAAAAGAGGACAGGTAACGGGGGGAATGGGGAATCGGCTAAAAGCAATCTCCAACCTCAGTGGAGGCGAGGGGAGCCATATGAAGGAAAAGCAACCGTAAGACACCTGTAAGTGGATTATGGGACTGTCTGGGAATTTGGCAGGGGCCATGCTCGGTCGCTCGCATTTTGCTGTGTCATTTAGAATGGTAAGGAAATTACAGATAAAGGGATGGAACGAAAGATGTGAAAGGGAGGAATTCTTGAAAGGAAATATGAAGCGTGTGTGTTTTTCAAATACAGAGGAAATAACTTGTCCAGGGCGGTTGCCGGTTGAATATATATCAGCTCCTTCTAGTCTCCTAGCAACAAATCAACAAAACAAATATGATACTACGAGTGTCTGTCGAGCTACTTGAGTATATGAGCCCCTGTGCACACATTTAGGAAGGTCATTGTGAAAAGATCTGGATGGGATTGTACCTGGATGTGGTGAATACAGCGTAGATAACTGGATTCTTTGGGTCCTTGGAGCTCATGAGAAACACGTCCTCTGAAAATAAAAAAGAGGAGTGGGTGAAGGTGAAGCTTTTTGAAGAGGAGCCAAGTCCTTTCTCCGCACACAAATAAAGAACACACACTTACGTAGCTCATCAAAGTGTGTATCAATGCCGTTGACCCCTGGGACTGAACACATTAGCCGGGCCTTGAGGAAAGTGGTCCACTTGTTCACCAGACTCCTGTGACCTCCCATATCGTTCTGTAACATCATCACATTTGTGTAAGCTTTCACATGAATATATCTCTGTGAGAGAAAGTCTAAATACAAGAAATAAAGAGTATTTCCATTGCTTAAGAGTAAACTATGCAAAGCATTTTGTTGTGTGTGTGTTGTTACCTTACACAGTTGTCCAATCCTGGCGATGGTAGCCTTCCCAGTGTGCTCTCCATCCATTGCGTTCTCTTTGAAAAACAGGAAGATCTTGTCGTCTTCGGGGTTGTCACTCTCTGGGATCAGGTGTACGCCGACGAACCTGGGGTCTAGAGGAACAAATAAAACGAATAAAGCAGAATACAGCGAATCACACACACACTCATACACAAACGTAATTTTTACGATCCAACCTCTGTCCCAATGACAAGCCTTTCACCCCTGTTTTACACCTCCAAAACCAATCCCCCATGATATTCTCCAGTCACGGCTCAGTTATAACAGCCATTCACTTTACACCCTGGTGTTATAATATCTGACTTTACCCTAAGCGAGCGCTCCAAGTCCAAATCCCACATAACCCCCTTCTCTAGACCACATCCTCGCAAACACACATGGCTCTGATTGTCCCCAGTAACACATGAATAAATTTATCTCAACTTTAAGCGCGAGAGGAAATCAAAGCTAAACGGGCAGGCCGAGGCCTTGGGGCTGAGATATGTCTTGCCTGTAAGGGGCATAGGGACTGAGGAAAAGTGGCCGCAGTCACTGAGGCGTCGTCACGCGTAAAACGAGCCTGTGTCTGAAAGCTCAGGGGTTAGCTGGAGAGAAACAAGCAGTGCCATGTTACGCCTCCATGGCCGTTTAGGATATAGAGTAGCTGTGAAAAGGGAGAGTGTGGCCAAAGTGGGAAGCAGATTTATAAGCGCTGTGCGGGTGCGAGACCTCTGGCATGAATCATGTGTACCCCACACACGCTTCATACCTTCGTTGTGAATATGTTCCATTAAATCTGCGCATTAATAAATCCAACTGTGCATGCATTCACATACAAAAACAGGCTGCTGCCAGTACCACCAACCACTGAGGTCACACAATTCATTACATTTAATTTCCAACAAAAGGCCACTTTATTCAGAGGAGCTTTAATCCAACCTACATGAGAGTGAGAGGGCATTAAAAGGTGAAGAGATGTGTAAATAAAATGCATGAATTCAGGCTAGTAAAGCCATTTAACCCTGAATCCCTTTAGAATCATTCCCAAGTTTCTTTCTTGTTACATTTGAGTACCATGTAACCTTGTTGATAAAGGCTCAACAGAATATCCCCATCCCAGTAATCCATGCAATTACAATCCCCCCTTTGTGGAGAAGGAGTTGGATTTTGCAGAATGGATACAATCCCCGGCGTATTTGTTTGAACAAGGTGAAAGATTGATGGGGATTAACGTGGCAACAATGACTTCTCCCTTTTAAATCGCTCTTTATTAATATGTCACAGTAATCAGCACTGCAGAGGCCAGTGTTTGTGATTTTTGATGGTGGAGGGAGGGGGTGGGGTGGGATGGTTGAGGGAAACTGAGAGGAATTTGACTCCACTACAGGAAAACAGCTGAGAGCGGATTAGTTCTGTGGGAAAGAGGGGGAAAAGGATGGCACAGCTTGAGGGAAAGGTTCAAACTGACCTTTTGTGGCTCCCTAAGTCCTCCGCGGTGCCGAAAGATAGCCAGACAGACTGAACAGTCAATAACCAGCACTGCCACGCTAATCTTACTAGCGCAGGCAAATCCAGTGACTTTGTGAATGGGCTCTGATATCTGATGTCTGCACATGAATGGAAATGATTGGAGGCTTGAGGCTTGTGAGAGAATTTAATGCTTCAAAATCTGTTGAAAAGCTCACTGGCAGTCTTTCTCCAGAACTGGCCAATGACATAAGTTTACTTCCACCTTGCAGTGAATAGTTGAGGTATATTGTATGGAGGCCACAAGTGTCCAATTTTACTTTAATGGTTAACTTCCAGTGTTAGCTTGGAGATGCAAATGGCCTCTTAAAAAACCAGTAAAGACAGCATTTTTGAGTAGAGTCCAGAGACAACACCCAGTCATATATTAATACCAAATGAAACATGAAACTAGATCGTACAAAACACAGATTAACCTTCACAGGAAAATTGAATTCTTCCAGAATAAAATCCTTTTTTTTTTTACCATTCAGCCATCTTGAATCATGCTGTTCTGTTCTGATTGGATGATGATCTCCCAGGGTACGGAAAATAGCAAAGTCCCTTCCCATGAAATCAGCAGATGTGCCAGAGTACAGTTCTCCATCTGCCAGTGAGAAAGTACAGTTAGGAACAAATGACCAGTTCTGAATTGAATGCACATTTCCTGGAACCAATCGAGGCGGAGATCAAACCCACCGATCAGGAGCGAGGCCGAGAGCATTTTGGGGTCATAGGGGCTTTTCCCGCGGCCATTCTCGAAATGTGAGGCCAGTCGAAAGATGTTGTCCTGTGGTGGAATGGGTCAGAGTTCAACGTGAGGCCAGAGAAAGCCACATTAAGCCTGGCTAAAGGTACATTTATAGCCTGTGTTTCAAATTACAACATATTCTGATTATAGCGCACTACTTTTGGAACGGGATGCACCACAACTTCAGCTAGATATAAGCGATAAGATTTTGATTACAGAACAACAACAGAAACAAAAGGAAATAAAATAGTGTCAAGCAGAAAAGGAAAAATCACCCTCACTCTTTAAATACATTTAAAAGAAAAGTAACAAAAGAAATATTTAACTCACTCCCTTTTCTTTAAATCAGTTACTGACAACATTGGTTTAAACTAAAGAGAACACATGCAGGGTCTTCTGTACTAAAAACCTGCATGGTGCAAACACTCAACCCCCTCCCCATTGTCGGGCTGCAGAGCCCATGCTGGTACATTGATTAACCTGCAGACCTTTATCAAGATGACTGATTAAACTTTTATGGCGGGGAGAGGTTGTTTCATTTCCGATGGCTGAAGTCCACCCATGTAGTGACCACTTTTTCACACAAAGGAAAACATCGATGAGAAGATAGTCAATGAAGGGGATGAATACTGCTATGCTTGACAGAAAGATTGTGTGTGTGTGTGTGTGTGTGTGTGTGTGTGTGTGTGTGAGGGATTATACTCAATACAGCTAGTGCAGTTGCAGTACGTACATTTTTTTTAAAACAGAAACAATATTAGATTTTCCCTCTCATTAGTTTACACCAGCACTGGTGTCACATTTTATGACTTCTTAATGAATGCTCCATTGAAATCTAAATTACCTTTTGCATATATATAACTGATTAAAAACCCACAACATTTGGTTAACTAACATTAATGCACCAAATGTATTACCTCTGCCCTCTTGCCCATTTCCAGATAAGCACAGATGGGGTGGAAGGCTCCTGTGCCGCAGATGTACAGGTGGGTCTGGTTGTATGATTGAAGGACCCGGATGAAGTTAGAACACTCTTTCTGAAAAAGAAATGAGACAAGGACCATAAAAAAAAAACATATTTCTGGATAATTCTATACAGAGACAGCTGTTAAAGACATTTAAATACATTTGCGTGCAATACCTGTCCCTACCTGTCACAGTATATTACACAGCCTCGCAAAGCATATGAAACCTCTGTGAAAAAATGTGCATATGTTAGCAGGAGCCTCCACGCTGCCAATTCTTCCCTTCATATCGTAAAGTTTAAATTAAGTTTATCCTTTATTAAAATAAAACAGACACTTCTAATAGAGAAAAGCTCTGTTGTGATTCAACTGAAAGTGGAGACTAATAGAAAGCAGAGAATAATGGTGAATAGAGAAACGCTTTGTTGGAGTTCCGTTTAA
The DNA here is from genome assembly GCF_002814215.2 of Seriola lalandi dorsalis. Taxonomy (NCBI): domain Eukaryota; kingdom Metazoa; phylum Chordata; class Actinopteri; order Carangiformes; family Carangidae; genus Seriola; species Seriola lalandi. The sequence goes on along the minus strand of NW_019525441.1, from coordinate 1,241,502 downwards.
AGCGGGGACTTTCCAGTTGGTTTGGAAACAACTGTATGAAACCGAGTCTCCTTCAAGGAAATCCCACCTGTAAGTCAAATCAGGCAAATCAACTCAGATATTTAATGATCCATATGTTTGAATTTACTGAGGTTATTTGGGTTGGCTCTCCAGCTCATGTTGATAGTCCCAGTGGTGTGAGACTGTTTATTAGAGTGCTAATCAAGGGGATTGGTTAATGTGGGAGGGTTATTAGCAGCCTGGAGGAGTTGATTTGGGCACATGTGTTTAAGAGATTAGGCTGGGGTTTGCCTAATTATAAATACATGCTGAATATCTACCTAGCAAATAAGTACACATTTGCTCAGGGATTTGGAAACGCAGCACACACATCGAATCACATGCAGACAGCCAAATTATCCTCCTTTCTTCCTCCCTTAAACACATGTATCTCTTCAGGCGTCTAAACCTCACGGACACTTCAGTTTGATGGTTTGATGATGTCCCTCAAATGAGACATAAATGGATACAAGCCTTCAGTTTGGAATGATGACATTTTACATTGCAGGACCAAATTAACTCTGGGATCAGACACTGAGAACCTTTTCCAAAAAACAGAATTTCCTGCTATTATTCAAAAAGGTAGAAACCCTTGTTTCAGTGCTGACTGTTTTTCCTCCACAGTCATCTGCTTTAAGAGAAATTTTGACATTCTGGGAAATACTTATTTACTCTCTTGCTGAGAACACACTGTGAAAATGAATACCACTCTCCTAACAGTAAGATCAATCTGGAGCTAGAGCCATTTTAGCTAGTTAGCTGAGGGTTTAATCCATTCAAAAAACAAAGTGTAAAAACGGCAATTTGTGGTTTCCTTGCTGGGCAAAGAAATTTTCCCACATACTGTAAAACCACAAATTGTCATGTTTCACTTTGGATTTCATCCGATTTCATTCGTTTTCCCTCTTTCCAGCCTTTGTGCTAAGCTAAGTGACTGCTGGAAGTAGCTTTATATTACTGTACAGACACAAGATTGGTATCATTTTCTGAACTGAAGAAAGTCAATAAGCAGATTTTTTTTTCTTTCTGTCCAAATCTGAACTCAGTGTTGTTGTAATACACATTGTGTTTAGCATGTTAGCAGTTTCTATCTGACTGGGTTCATTGAAGAATTTAACACCTGTCACCTGTGTGTGTTATCATTAACCCTCAATCCCAACAAAGTTTGCACACGGTGCTATTGCTGAATTCACATAGGACTAAACCTGTATGATGTCTGGTGGCTGACCTCAGCCCTGCACCTCTTTGTATCTATGTGACTGTGTAACTTAATGACTTTACCCCCTGTGTTTCCTACTGGGAGCACAGGTCCCACACCACATCATTCTCACGCCCTTATTATACGTATTTCACAAGCTCCTGTAGCCCCCCCCCCCCCATGTCAGGTCTGTTTAGGATTTTACATGGCTGTCTTCAAGTTAGACTCATTGGCTATGTGGGAGGTTGGTTGTACCTAAACACTGACAGACGTCAGTTATGCAAGTCACTCAAACATGCCGCTCTGTCTTGCCCGCAGGTGAAAAATTGTTTCCCTGATCACAAACCATGTCATTATGTGAAAACCACAACACCCGCTGAGGATAAATGAGTCATTATTGGATAAAATTAATGACTCTCACTTCACTGGGTAGTGATGAGATGATGACTTTCCATGGGAGAAATGGGTAGACATATTTATATATGGGTTTGCATATATTTGGATGAGTTGAGTGAATTTTTGAGATTATGCTAAGGCCTCTAATTGAATATGGAAAACAAATCGGAAATGTAGGATAACTTTAGTCTTATTATTTTTCCTTTAATATCTGTAATAGCTGGAGGAATAATCAGAAATTACATCAGGCAGTTCTATGAAATTGTGAAGCTGCACTCCAATATCTGAACCCTTTGTTCACTGAATCAAATGCAACAAAACCTGGGCCATGTTACACATTCATCCTGCCAAGGAGAATGATACAGCCATCAGGCATTTTGGAGGGGGGCAGCTGTTACATTTGTTCTGCGGCTGTAAATTGTGGTTTGGAGAAATGCATCACTTTGGGAGCTCTGAATGCTTCAGTAATGTCCTAATCAAGGCCTCCTCGCGCTGCACTCCGTCTCTGCTCTCACCGCCTCATTTTCAAGGGTAAACATTTTCACAGCACGCGAATACCTCATCATTTTGTTTTGTGCGATTTTGCGCTGCCAGAGCACACAATCTTTTCTTTCCAGTGTGCGAGGGAGCGAGCGTGTGGTGTTGCTTGTGCGGCTGCGAGTTTGTGTTTGTGTGTGAAACCTAAAAATCTGGTGGCTGGTTTAGACCCTGGTGGAAACTCTGTGATTTAAATGGTCTATGTAATTCTGGATAATCCTAAAGCTCTGCAGCCACTGCTCTCGAGATGCATCCAGCCATGAAATTAAGATCAGATACTACACAGTGAGGGCCTATCCAAACAGCAACACAAAGATAACGCGCACTAACACCGTTGTGCACACAAACAAAGCTGGCGGCATATAATATGTGTTCAGCAAACTTGCGCAGAATTGCACATGTGAGCTAACACACCGTGCCTGATAACGGGAACTCAAACAATACACTCCCACATAAATATGCACACATGCGCACACTCTCGGGCACATACATAAACATACTCCCAACATTAAACTGTACATCACAGAAGCAAATAACCTTTGAGGTAATGCGTCACTGTGCCATTGAGACACTGTGTACACTTGACTGTGACTGAACATCTGTTGTACAGTGTTTCTGTGTGTTCAGTTGTGGGTGCCTGTGGGGGATGGGCTGTAGAGAGTACAGTGTGCCAGAGGTGAGATGGGACATGGCCAATATCACTTTTATCTGAGCTAATTTCCTACCTCTCTACATTGCTCGTGGGTGCTGGATCCAGACAGTTACTTCTATGCTGCATTGTTGTTTGCATATTTAATGTAGTCAGACAACCAAAACACAAATCCCAGAGAAATTTGAGGAATTACATGGAGGCACAAAGAACAGCCACACAAATTGGGCAACAACAGAGGCAGAAATTGTAGGGAGGGCTCAAATCATGATGCTATCATGAGTGTGGACTTACCCCAAGGTCTTTCCCTGCCCACTTGCATTCATCCCTCTTAGAGGGGGTGGCAGGCCATGCAATCTGTGCAAAAATGAGAAAAAACAAAGTCACACTGTGCTGGAGGTAGAGAAGAGAGATTCACATGTTGTTTCATGAAACAAGGAGGCAGTGAGTCAATGCAGTGAATCAGAAGAAAGAACGATTTGTGTAATTCCAGGAGAATGACTTCTGATTTGTCATGTTTTATACTCACAAGGCTTGGTTTACTCACTTCTGTGTTTCACAACTGCATCTACATATAATAAATAGGCCATGGCCTCTTGAACAATATAACAATGGACTGTAAAAAAAGTGGAGAAGATAAAGGCAAATGAAAATGAATAAAGACAGAGTTAAATAAAATGTACCATGTTTATGTGAAACATAAATATGCAGGGATATTACCCTTTGTATTGCACTTGTGCCAATATAGAAATTTATATTGTCTAAATATGGGTTCTGGTCCAAATTATGGGATTTAAGAAGTTAAACTCCTTTCAACAGTTCAAATCCTGAGCATATGGTTGTAGTTTTCACTTCAAATATGAAGAGAGAGCCGGCTTTTGATACTTTGTTTTGGAAGAGATAGGACTCATTGTCAAATAAATAATGGCTTTGTACTGTCCTTACGGCAAATCCATCTGTGGCCCCTCGTGTCACATGAATTATAAACACACATGGAGCATGAGTGTGCATGTGTGAGCAGTAATGAGTAAGGGAATGATTACATACTCAAAAATTGGGTGGGATTGAGCTCACTTTTTATTGCTGGTGGTCACACAAATGTGGGAAAAGCAATGTAAATGTATGCCCATGCATGTGTATGCATTATTATGTCCATACAATACACACACACAGACACACACATTCCTTATTCTTTTTTTAAACCTTATCTCCTCTCTAGATCAGCTGAGGTTTCCTCTCTTGGGAAGCTGCATTGCACATTTCAGGGTAATTACATTAGATTTGCTTAATCACTGCTTTTTGGCCTTTATCTTCTAATGATGCAAAGAGCGAAAAGGAAAAGAAAAAATACACATCCGAGCCAAGGGCAAAAAGATTTCAGAGAGACACTCTCCCTCTCTGCATTGACTATGTATTTTTCAGCACTTTAATTCCCCTGCTCAGCTCTATGCAGCCTGCAGGCAAGTCTGTGTCAGTCTTGTGTGTCTATGATAGCTGCCCGAATCAGATAAAGAGACTGTTAACCTAGTCCAGGTGGAGTAATGAAATTATGGACAGCCATGTCTGGACCGAGACAGAAGGGAGTGGAGAAAGACATAAGAGTAATGGACTCCAGAGGGAAGGGAGGGGAGGAGAGGGGAAGAGAAGAGAAGAGAAGAGAAGAGAAGAGAAGAGAAGAGAAGAGAAGAGAAGAGAAGAGAAGAGAAGAGAAATAACACCTTCCAACCTGCCTTGAGCTCTCACATAAACCCATAAAAAAAACACCCAACAACCAAAATAAAGTTGAGCATGTTTGAATCTCACCTGTTTGTGGTCTCTGTTGATGTTGACGAGGTCGAAGGAGAAGATGTGGTCCTCAGCTCCGACCAGTAGTCTCCCTCGCTCCTCGTCCAATAGGAAAGTGTCGTAGCTCGAACTGTTGGCTAAGCCATTGAAGGTGACGAGGTTACTGGACTCTAACATCTCTGAAAGAACATGAGAAGAAAGAGTTGATGTTGATGAATGAATGTATGGAAAAGATTGATAAACAAACAGATGCAGAGCAAAATGCAGCACAACACATTTTATGTTAAGTCAGTCAACCACAAGTGTGGACTAAACACTCATCTTCCACTCTTTCTGACAGTAAACATGTCTCAGAGGCTTTGCATCTAATTGAATAAAAAAAAGAATCAATAATCAGTGATATGAGTGTAGAAAAATTTTGTTTGTCTTTGACTCAAAGAAAAACTATGAGTGCTCCTTCGGTCAGGATTCCCTGCTGTATGAAATGAGTTACTGGGTTTCTTTTTTCTATGCTTCTTTAATTGCTTTTCCACACACATTTGCACACACTTACATCTGGACACATGTCAGTCAGGTATAGCGTGAGACATTTAAAGTGAACACAGCATGTCCCAATCAGGGACACAGTTCAGACTGTTCAGCCGTGTGATTGGTTGAATAATTCATATGGAGTCAGGGCCAGGGGAGACACTGTGGGTAAGTAAGTATGTGTGGGTGTGTGTGGCATGTATCTGCAAATGGGTTATTATGTAAATTAAAATGAAAGAGTTTGTGACTGCACATGTACTTCTGTACCACGTTCCACTCAGGTGTATAAAGTCCTGAAGTATGTATACTAAAAATATACAGCCATGCTAAATGTAAACCAGCACAAGACTTTACATATGGGCTAAAGTCTAGCCAGACTGCTGAGAGTCAGTTAACGTTCAATCACCAAAGAGGAGCTCCATCGACTCATCGAATCAGCTACACTAAGCAATAGTATCATATTAACAAAGAACAACACTCCCTTCCTCAAAGCAACTTAACCTGAGATTATGTGTCCTGTAAATGCTAATATGAACAGCTTTTGTGTCATGAAACCCCACATGCTACAATAAAACTAAATATTATTCATTTTTACAAGTTTGCCTAACCAGATTTACACAGCCATAGGTTCTTATAGTGTGTTCATGGTAATAATCTATTTACACTATTTTACAAAATTTTGTAAGAATAAACAAAAAATTAAGCTATGATCAAAGTTAGTTTGTTGTAGTCCTAATTAAAGCACAAGACTCATGGTAAAGACACTTTATTAGCTACTTTTCCTTCCCTTCACAGTAATTACTAGATTTTTCTATTATGAAGAGTCCAAGCTAAGCAAATGCTTAAAACATCTATATCTTTAATTTTAATTAATTAATTAAATAAAGAATAAAACAATGTTGGCAAATTGAACAGCATCTCCCACAATGAAAATGTGCAGTATGTCAATCAGCAGTAGCCCATTTTTGCTCATACAGTGTGGGCTGCTCTAAATTATAATAATCATAATAACAGCAGTAACATTTGATTTGCAATTAAATTACATTAAATTGAATTAATCCATTAAACATCTGCTCCTGGTTGGTCTATCGGACACGGAACATGTGCTCTGTATATTTGCACCACAGGTACAGTCTTGTGATACATCAGCCTCAGTCTGTCATCCATCATCATCAGTGTCACATAGCATGGACACACACAGGCACACAATATAGAAACTAGCACAAGAACACACATATGCACACAAACTTGTACACACTATATACGTATGTACACACATACACACACACACACACACACACACGAGCGTGCAGTCCAGTGGATTGTGATCCCCCTGCTCTCCCCACAAAGCTCTGATTGACGGGCTGCTATAGGAGCCATCTGCGCCCACTCACAGTGTGTAAGATCTTGGACATCTGTGTCTACATAAAAGAAGGATCTGATGGAAGGGGAGATGGAGGAAGTGGTGTGTCAACCATCTCTGTGTATCGAGTACCGGCGGGGTGGATGAGGATTGCGAGAGGGAGTGGTCGTCACCTAATAAAGACGGTTGCAGCTCATCTGCGTCATTTGGATTTTGGTTTGAGGCGAGGTTTGAGGCTAAGGAAATGGAGTGGGTGGGTGTGGGCATGAATGGAGGTCTGTGGATGTGTGTCTATGTGAGAATTTGTACTGTACCACAGATGGGTTGAGCGTATGTGTGTGGGTTTCAGTGTGTGTAGGTATTTTTTATTTTTATTTTTTTTTTTGCACTGGCCATTCCATGCAAACCAGCATCCTGGCATTCACATTTATACACACAAAAGAGAACCAGTGCGGCAGTACTCAGATTACGGTGACAAGAAATTAAATATTGAAGTTTAGAGGTTGTCTTCAGAGCAGTGTTGTGATCATGTGGTGGCCAATCAGATATATACCATTTCTTTGGTTTACCAATAAGACATGACATCGCAGGGTCAGTAAATGAGATAGGGGGAAATGGGATTTCCAGTCAACAGACTGCCAGAGGAAGTCTTCTTATGTTTCAACTGTGAAGCAATGGAAAAAAGAGAGGGATGTGGCAGAAAGCCAAGGGAGGCATAAAAATGGGAATGAAATGGAAAAATAAATAGTTTTAGGCCCTTGAAAGACCAGAGAAAATAAAAAGTGAAGAGCAGAATGGCAGATATTGAGGCACAAGGATAAACTGTCAATAGCAAATGAACAAACCAGAGGACAAATAATATCCTCTATCTTCTCCCTGTTTCCACTTAGGGGAGATTTTTCTCAACTCCTCTTCACTGCCATCTTGGCTCTACATGAGACGACCTGTATCAGCTGAAAGCGAGACTCTGGAGCTGAGCGGGAGCCAGGACTGTGCTCCAAAATGGCAGCGTCCGAGGGCCGTCACGAAAGGTTTCCCCCAGATGGGCCAAAGTAAAAAAACACACACGCATATTTCAACACGTGGCGATCTCTGACAAAGACAAGGTGGCCTGCGCACACAAAAACACACAAAGAGGCTTTATCTGAGCTGGGATCTGCTGTGGTTTGGAGAATTGGAGGAACTGGGGCGTGAGCACCTAAGGACCTCCAACCTAAACACAGACACGCTCGTTTGGAACTGGGAGAGCGCACAGCACAGCTCATACAAAATATAGTAACCAGGCACAGGACAAGCACACACACACATTCAGTGAATATATACATAGAATTGAGTCCTCACACCAAGACATGGCAAGAACATTCACACGCACGCACACACACACACACACACACACGCACAAAACAGGTTCAACATGAATTCACTGTGCTCTACTTTTAAATGCGAACACCTACCACACCCTTTAACTGCCATGCATATATTAATATTGACCTGAATGTTTACACTGCATTAATTCCCCCTGAACTCACACACACACAAACACACATACGAGGACACACACACACACACACACACACACATACTTCTTCCCAGACTAAGTTGTAATCCAATAAGTATTTCTGCTTATGCAGCATGAACTTGTGGAACAGGGAGCGCACTCAGCAGCTTCCACCTCTAACACACTCCCTGGCCCCGGACCCTCACCACCCCCTCAATACAAACGCATACACAGACACACTCGAACGCACCGCCTCTAATGTATGTGTGTGCAGCATACACACGCCACGTGCCCCCTCCCCTCCTCACCACACACAGTCTGCTTACACTACGCCACTGGAACACGGAGACATTTAAACGCATATAGTCATGTGTGCATATGCATTCCAGTCACTTCACACAGACACGGCTACACACACACACACACACACACACACACACACACACACACACTTTTCGGTCTCTGCTGCCCACCTCCATCCCACTTTCTCTTGTTACACACATCCCCTGTCTGCTCTCTTTCCCTCACACATTCTGTCTTTCACACATAACACATGCAGACACAGTGGCCTATGCAAACAGCCACAGACATACATGCAAACACACACGCACGCACGCACGCACGCACACACACACACACACACACACACAGATGCAAATATGTAGACACACCTGTGAACATGCAAGATTTTGCACAATCAGTGTCTTGGCCGCAATCTATTGTTAATACATGACTGAATAATGGAACTATGCTGTTTTATCATATCTTATTAAGCTTATCTACATATTTATACATGTACTAGACTCAAGTTCTATGTTTTCTTTTTCATATTCATTCCATGCACACACACTGTTTATTCAAGGACGCCCCTTGAAACTGGCAAATACAAGCAATTCATTCACATAAATTATCATTCGTCCCTCTGTTATACTCCATTATGGAAAATAACCTGGCTCTTGTCTTAAAAAGCCCCAGGAAAAAAAAAAAAAAAGACATTCAAAATTCAAGTGCAATTGTCTGTGGAGTACTCTTCACTCCCCCATTCTCCAAACAGGCAGGCGTTTTAGACGCCTACATGCCATGCAATAGCGGAATAATGAAACGGTATGAAAGAAAAGGCGACAGGGCATTAAATTATGTTTATCTGAATGTGTGTACGCGCGGCCGTGTGAGTGTGTGTTTGAGTGACATGAAACATAAAAGCCTGACAGAGGAAAACACTTGACTGAGATTCAACAGATGGGTAATATTCCATTAAAATAATGCAACACTTTTCAAGTGTTTCTCTTGTTCATATATACGGTGCATGTTCGACAAGAGAAGAGGAGTTTTCAGTATGTAAAAAGGCGCACAAATGACACATTTTACTTGTTCATTTCCTGCTCATTGACATCGTTCTTTTTCTTCTGCAGTTGGCAGAAGGTTTTTGTCTCAGACCCAGGACGTGTGTTTTTGTGGTTTGTCAGAGAGTGTGTGTACTACGAAAGAGCTACTCCTTTGACAGGCAGGAATAAAAAAATAAAAATAAAAAAAACAGTCTGAAAATAAAATGGCAGCTCAAAAAGGAACCGGAGCAGAGAATTACACATGTTTATCTTTCAAATACAAGGCTAGTTCAAGCAAAGACACAGAGTACTGTAATATCTCCAGCGGTTCGGTTTGGCATGTCAGTGTCTACCTCCGAATGCTTTCTTTTTTCTCTGTGGGTGGTGCGGTGTACGTTTCGCTGTTCTCATGATGGCCTCGGCCACAAAACACAGGTGTCAGAAAAAAAAGCTGAGACGGCTGCCCCGTGGAAATTTGCTGAGAGCTTTGCTTAACAAAGTGCTCAAATATAATCCTGAGCTCAAGGATATCCACACATGCCTCAAAAGTTCACCTCCCCTCTCTGTCTCTCTCCCTCCCTTTTCTCTCTCTTTCTAAGCACAGTAGCAGGTGTGGGTTGGTTTCCATGGTGACCATCTGTATAATACAACCTGGGCCATTGGATTTCTCATTCAGGTGCAGCTGAGTGACTGCACTGACAGGAAACGTGCTTCCTTACACGTAGTGCCATGAACTCCCCGATTAAGACGAGAGAACACAGAATGCGTGCATGAACAAAGTGTGTGTTGATTGCTCAATCATTACAACCACACTAAATATCTCAGAAGTTTACTATTGCAGAAAGAATGAGTGAGTTTCCTTTGAATCAGTCAAAATAGTTCAACTTAATTTTCTGTTTTTCAACCAAAATGACTCATAGCCATAATTCATAGTCATTCACAGTCAAGTACTGTCTCCTATGGGACGATTTAATACCATATTATGTTCCGTGAATATGACTCAGGTTATTTTCAACCATAGGATATGTATCAGAGGGACTAACAAGGAAAACGTGACCACATCCCAAACCACACGGAATCTATATGGGTAGTCTAAGTATGTGTTGAATTTCACCATGCAGCACCATTCATCTCTCTCAACCCAAATGCTAGACTTCCTCGTCACCGCACGACATTCCTGTTCTCCCTCGAGAGAGAAAGACAGAGAAGCGAGGAGCGATGCAGAATTACAAGAGCAGAGAATACTAGAAGAGTTGACAGGAGAAGAAAAGCGGAGAAAGCAACATACTGAATGATAGACACAAAAAAACTCAAAATTCAGTAGTTAACTAAGGCAGAAACATGAGCACTGATTTTTTTTTTTTTTTTTTAAAAGCACACATGCAACAAAAGTGGTTGAATATGGAACCATTTCATTAGTGTGTGTCTCCTCCTGTCATTGGATGGCTGGACCACAGAGAGCGGTTTTCCACCAGCACTGTGACCACAGACGGCAAGAGGCCTGGCCATGCCTGCCACAGAAAGCCCACTCACACACCACTAACTGCTCATGGTATAACCAGGCTGTTCAGTCGCTCTGGTTCATATTAATTTTTAAGGAAAACAAACAGAGACACAGACACACTTGCAAATATACACACTCACTTTTGCATGCAAATACAGCCACGAATGCAAAGTTGCTCGTGAGAACACACAAACACGCACTCACGAATCACAAAATCCCTCCTCGGCGAAGCTGTGCACAGAGAGGGAGATAGTGCTATATGCCGCGAGGCAGTTTGATGGATGGACGTTGAGAGGAACCAGGCTGTGGTTAGCGTGGTCATGTCTGGAGCCACTGCCTGTTAGTGCAGCCTGTCAGCTGCACGGTGGAGCTGAATGTCAGCTCTGCCATTTTATTAGAAATTAATGAGGCGAGGCTACAGATCTGAATGTGTCACGGGCAAACTTGTGACAGTAAACACGTTGATGCGACAGAGATACTGGAACACGAATCCACATGCGCAGATGCACATTTCAGCTCTGTACTGTATTATTTAAGGAACAAAATGAGGTTTCGTGTAATAAGTGAGTGGTGTCTGCATTTCATGAAACTCCCTCAAACTGGAAAATGATAATCAATAAAATCCCTAAGTACTGTGATTTCAATTTTCATTTCAGAAATGTGGTGATGTGAAGTGTTTTCAAAACCTTCCTCATTATGTCTCCTGCTGCTTGTGTTATTTATGACAGGAAAAGAGAAATAACAAGTCTAAAGGGAAGAAAGTCTTAAATTACTGAGGTTTTAAGGGACTGTTTTTTTTTAAGTTGACCTTGAAATGTGACATTAAAAACAACAGTGTGGTAAACCTGGATTAAAACCACTAACAGTGTCTATAATTATTATAAATCACTGAGCATCCTTAGTAACATCAAAAAATCATTTCACACTCTTCTTTCTCTGCTTCTTTCTGCCTCCTCTCTTTCTTTGTAAGCAAGTCTGTGTGTTGACTATCAGTCGTTCGGCCCGTCTTTCCGCGGAGATGTCCCCCTCATTTGTAACTCGACTCTGTTCAGATTGAATGGTGCGCCCTCTCTCCATCTGACTGACAAGACTTAGCAGGTGGCGGGACCCATTCATACCCTCGCTTCAGCAATCTGCACCACGCTGTAACCCAAGCCTACATCCCAAACACAGATGCAAAGACACTGGATATTTTTCCTGTGTGCATGTCCATACACTGCTTATGTACACACAGACAAAAATGTACACCGAACATGCACAATCGCTGTGTCGCTGTGCGCACACACATTAATCTTTGAGCAAACACACACTGCGCTGACACTATCTCCTGTTGCGGCCTATGAGCACACAACCAGCCTGTTTGAAGTCATCATTTTCCTTTAAATAGAATTTTCTAAAGCAAATAGGTTTGTAATAAAACAGCTTTTTGCAACAGAGCATTTTATGAACACTGGGGGAAACGCATCACATTCCAAAACACACACCGGCTTGAAAAGTAAACTAAAGACACATGAGAGTGAAAGGTCATAAAACTTACGAATTATACCTGCCTATTTTTCAGCATGCGGTAATGATAATACACTTTAATCACTCCTCTAACATCGCTGTGTTAGCTTAAATTACATATAATAAGACACAGTATGAGGCAATGCATGATAAGGAACAAAACAACCCTCCAGTTTTAGTATGCAAGTGTAAAACCATGACAAAAACAAGTGACAGATTTTCCACCGACTTGATAAATGGCTTTTTTGTTTTGCAAGTGCGGTTGTGTCATTGCACAATTATCTGTGGGGCAACCAGTGTCAGTGCAAACACACACTTATACACTTCATCATACCATCTTTCAGCTTGCGGACGAGGGTGGTGGGAGCTTACTAAACACTGCGGTCAGGTATGTGAGTCAGCGTAAGGAAATGGGGTATATTCGGATGTAACATGGGGGCATAGTTGAAAAGCAAGCCACTTCAAAACATTGGTTTATACTATTGGAATGTGGCTGTTTGGGAGCAAAGATGAGGGACATTCAGTGCGTGTGTGTGTGTGTGTGTGTGTGTGTGACAAATAGAGTTGAAAACAGGGATAGCCAAAAGATATGTATCAAATGAGCTGCAATCAAAGAGACAGGAAAAGGAAACAAGTAAAAAAGAAAATTGCAAAAACACACACACACACACACACACTCAGCCTACTTGAAGATTGTACTTAGGGTCTGCGGTGTTGTGGTTCCATGAGAAGGGACTGAGCCACAGGAGAGGGAGGAGGGGGTAGCAAGAAAAGAACGATGAGAGAGATAAAAAGAGAGAAAGAGAGAGAGAGAGAGACACAGAGAGAGGGAGGCAGACATCTCCAAAGTTGGCGCGTTGGGAGAACACCTTATAATTATCTACATCCGCTCTGTCAGCCCCAGCCCACAGGATGGACAGCCACAACAGAGAGAAAGAGCGCGGCTCAGTCAGATGCTCATTCACATACAACAGACTGAATAGACCAAACACTCTTGATAAACCGGCACACACGCAAACACCCACAAACATACTTACAACCGGTGCATATTTTCATAGGCAGGCACGCCCACACACAAACACACATGGACATGCTCACACAGACGAGGCTTATTATGGGGCTGCGTCCAGACTGCGTTGAGTGCGGTTCCACACCAAGTGTCTATTTTGAAGCGTTGCAAGCCAATTCCAGATTCCCCGTCTCTTTCTCAGTCTCTTGCTCTATCTTTCCACCTCAGTTCCGCCCTGTCAGCCAGCATGGGGCGGCCGCGGTGGCATTAAGAGGTCATACAGTAGGGCTCCATAATTAGCCCCAGAGCTGAGGGTAATTATCAGGTTGTTTAACGAGACCTTTTGGTTTTTAAAGTGCCGCTCGCTGGCTCCTTTTTAGGGATCACAATAGGGTCAGCTTTTGCAGTTCCACCGATCTGCCCCCTCCCCCCCCCGAATTCACTGCATGCTGTATGTGCATCGATTGACCTTTAGGGGTCAGTGTTCCTCCTGATGGTTACCTACAGTATGGGAGAGAGCTGCACATGGATTGTGCTCAGGAATACCATTGTGTACAGGTATGCATTGATCCATGGGAGTGTATCGTAGTTACATACAGTACATATGGATGCTGTATTGCAGTAGAGCCACAGCAGCACCGAATAGTCTCAGCTGTTAAAGATTACACACCTACAATCTAACACAACGATATACTTATGATAAAGCCTTGCTGGATATTCTAAGTGTTGACTCACTTTTACTACAAAATCCAGTTGCCATTTTAGTCCTTCCTTCCACTACACAACACTGAAGTCATATCAACATGTGCAATATCTCCGCTGAGCAAGATTATTTTAACTTGGACTTAAGTTTCACCTCATGTCGCCCTCTCCTTATGTTACTAGTGAAGGCGAGGAAAGTAAGAGCTATTTTAGTATCAAGGAGAGGAGAAAATCATTAACTCTTGTGATCATCGTTCTGTCCCCGTGAAGCCAGATCCTCTTTGCTGAACGTCTAACTGACCCCACTGGGAAATCATTTACCCTGCACTTGCTGCGCCAGCTGTCCCACGAGAGGTCATTTTATCTACCTGCCTCCATTGCTCAGACGTTCCGCCTCTCAAACTGCTCACTCTGCAGTCGCTTGGATGTCCTTTGCAGAGGGAGAAAATCACTCACTTCTGTCTGATGATCTGTCCCTGGAGATGTGTCATCAGCACTCATTTGAGGATGATTTCATGGGACCCTGCTCACATGCTCGGTGTTTATTTGACCGCCTCAAATCACAGGCCCTGCTTGTTCTTGAGACCGTCCCACTCCTGCGCCTCAGTCTCTCTTTCACTCTGTGCTTGTGTGATCGTTCCACTCAAAGGCCTAGCCCACACTTTGGCTCTACGCTTCTTTGACTGTCCTTCCCAGGAGGATTCCTCCTTGTCGTTTATTTGACTTAATTACTATGCTGGATTCATGGAGGGAGGGGGGAGGATGAGTGACACTTCACTTAACGACCAGCCTCCCTTCCTTATGCGTCGTCTACTGTATGTCTGCCAGCTTTTGCTTCATTAAAAGCAAATCTCCTCCCCTCCACCATCGCTTCCACCGTCCTCCCCTTCCTCCCTCCATCCACCACAGTGTGGGTGTTAACTGAGAAGCGTCCCCTGACAGGCATCAAGAGAGCCATCAAACACCTGTGGGCCTGAGACACAAGCGCAGACACTGGCAAGCGGTGACACACAAAGACGCCAGCACATGATACGCATTCATGCCGTTACACACCACGTTCACTCTCACAGTTCACATTGACATGTATGTATACACACACACACACACACACACACACACACACACACACAAAACGGTGCAAGCAAGCAGCAGTTTGCAATCACACGCAATTACAGAAACACCGATTCAACAACACAATAAAAAAAAATACCAATTTGTGAGCTCATGCAGTCATGCACGGGCACAAGCACAAAACCAGGTGTCTAATTATATGAGTGCATGCCAGACCTGACACTTTTTTTTTTTGTCTTGCTAAAGCACACACACACAAACTCACACACTGACACACCACTTACAGTCTAAGAGGAGGAAATCACAAGAGAGGGTGTTGAGTCCTCACACCAAGACGTGGCAAGAACATTCACACACACACACACACACACACACACACACACACACACACACACACACACACACACACATAAACGATGAGGATTTGATGTACTTTTAGTAAAAATCATTGTACATCCTCAAAAGTACATCTATCATGACAGGCTACTCGCTCCCAGCAGACCCGCTCTCTCGGTTTGACGATACACATCCATCACTCGCGCAGTCAGTCAATACAGACTATGATGCTTGATGACATATCTCTTGTCTAGTATTGTTGTCAGCAACGCGTTCACTTGTCAGACTGAACAGCGGAGACGATCACAGAAAGGGGCAGGAGGGAACTATATTCACATTCTTTTCTTTTAACAGATGGCTGTGGAAAGAAGGGATGACATTTTCCCATCAGGCTCGGCTTCGTGTCAACTGACATGATGGAGCCCGGGGGATATACGGCCAGAGCCAGGTAACTTTAACGGTGATTCTTTCCAGATTTATTTTGTCCACATGGTAAATGCACGTCGTCACCCTTTAAAATCCTTTATCATGGAGGCAACCACACAAAACCATTGCCACTCGGAAACACTTGAAAAGTACAAAAAAAGTCACATGCATTTTGACTTCACTTCACAATAACCATACGCACTTGGAAACTGAAAGGGTGATAAAGGAAAATATACTATCCCAAAATTACAACTTGCAGTCCATCTAGAGAATAAAGCATGTCATATAGCAGGCCTCTAAACATAAGTTATAGCAAACGTCTTGGCTAAAGATAGAAAATGAATTAGAGTGACAAACATCATATTCACCCTTTTCAAGACTGAAATTTGATTTTCCCTAAACATGGACTGGAATTAACTGAGGAACCAAAGCTTTGGGTGACAGTCAAACACACAGGGGGGACTTTTAACCACACACTCATGTTTTCAGCTGCGAAATGACGGCAAATCAGCCGTGTTCATAAATTTTCAGAGGGCATGCTTTATGAGGGTAACGGGACTAAAATAAAGAATCGAGAGACCACACTCCCAGCTCTATACTTTCGGTCATGTTTTAGGACAAAGAACCACAATAGCCTCCCGCACTGACATTAAAAAGAAGAAGAAGAAGAAAAAAAAAACTTCCAAAAATATGCCAAAAATGTTGACAGTTATTTCTAGCCGAGATGAAAAGTCTGCTATTACAAAGAGCCTGATTTAGTGTAGGGTGTGAGAGAAGAGACGAGACAGAGAGAGAGAGAGAGAGAGGGAGAGAGAAAGAGGGAGGAGGAGAGAGACCGGCGCTCCGCAGTCTCCCCTCAAAATAACACAGAAGGAGAGAGAATAACATGTTTGCTGTATACGTCAAAAAACTTACACGTGCACGATATAAAAAGACACACAAAACGCCCTCTCATTCTGTACCGATACATTCTGCTGCGAATAGTTGATTTAATGCACAAGCAGTAAATCAACACGTATGTGTAGTTTTCCATTTAAACAAAACTAACTAACTAACATAACTCTTGGATCCTTTTAGGACACAGTAATGAGAAGTCAGGAAACCTGCGTGGCCGCTTAAGGAAACGCTCTGTGTCATGACCGAAGCAGAGTTTTTGGGACAGAAGCCATTTAAACAGAGGCTCTACTGCCTTTTCAGAGCACTTAACAGGGCTGTACAGTACTAGTAGAAGGGGACAGGACAAGGGGAAAACTGGTACAGGAGCCAATATATACATTTAAGTTCAGGCGAGAGCCCTTCCTCAGCATATGGAACCAATCTGACTATTTGTAAGGAGAATAGTGGATTCTGAAAGACGAACAGAGCGAGTAAGAGGGAAGGAGTGAGTTAATGGGAGACAGGAATACAGAAGCTTAAGCAGAGAGTTAGATGCTGACCAAGAGGGAGAAAGAGTGAATGAGACAAACACAGAGGCAGAAATAGATTCACAGAAATAGAGGAGGAGAAAGGGATACTCAACATAAAAAGAATGGATGAAAAGAAAAGCATGAAAGAGCCCCCACGGGCAAGAAAAATAGACCAGACGAGCTAGTCTACGTTAAAAGCACCAGCAACCACCATATATCCTGGAGTCAGGAGAGAACGGAGAATGGGCTTACCCTTGTATGACAGCTTTAGCCTGGGTACGTTGTGCTTGGGCTCAACTCCTCTCCCCAGCTGCACCGCCCCGCACAGCAGCACTACAATCCCAAACAGGTAATCCATGGTGCTGGAGTGCTGCTGGCTGGCCTCCAGACCAGGGGGCACTCACACCCCGACCAGTTCCCCCAAGATGAGTGTCTCCCACTGGGGTACGCAGAGCCTGGAGAGTCCCTCCACGCAAGCCCTGAAAGTGGAGGTTCCAAGGACGGGGGACGGGGGACGGAAAAAAAAAAATCCTGGCTGTGCTCCCCAGCTCAGAGTGGAGACTGTGGGGGGACTTCTGTAGTGTGAAGTGGGTGGAGGGGTGCCGCTCACATGGCTCCCCGTGTGGAGGTCCAGGATATATAGTCCCTTGGCTTATCTGTCCTCCTCCAGGTGAAGGCTCGAATGGCTTGAATGAGATGACAGATAGAGTAAAGGTAAACCAGATCACTTATCCACAATAGGAAGGCTATCCTTTTCTAGAGAACCTTTTTTTCTTTTTTTTTTAATCTCTTTCTGTCTTCTGGCTTCTTCTCTTTGAGCAGACACTCACAGCAACCCTCTAATCCTTGTGTGCGGCTCCACCAGACTGCGAGAGAGAGAGAAAGAGAAAGAGAGCTTCACCATCCACGGGAAGAGAGGGGAGGGGAAGGAGAGCAGCTGAGAGAGAGAGAGAAGGGGAGTGCTGGTGTGAGAGAGAGAGAGAGAGAGAGAGAAAGAGAGGTGGGGGGAGCGGGATGACTTGAGAGCGACGATGAAACCAGTTCAGTGGATAGGAAGTACAGTGGATGGTTAGGTTTTTATAGTGTCCTCTCTTCCCTCCCTGTTTCCTTTTTTTTTTTTTTTTTATTGGTCATCAATTCTCCATTTTCTTCTTTTTTCTAATATCTTTAACAAAAAAACTCTTTGCTCTCCCTTTGTCACTTCCTTTACCTTCCCCTCTCTCTCTCTCTGCTCAGTTTATTCAGAACGCCTCTATCACCTTTTCCACCAACACATGAAAACAACTATAGTGCTTGACAAAGGAAGTAAATCTTGAAATGAACTCTCCTGCACGTCAGGAATGAAAGATTTAAGTGGTTATATATATTTCTTATAGGATGAACATATATATATATATAAAAGAAATCTAATGGAATCAACTAACACACGGCACCAATAATGGAGATACAGAGGTTTGTAGCTTTAAAAAGCTCAAAACAAAGCGTCCGCTGGGTTTAATGCCCCTGTTGGTTGATTTGTCTCCCTGTCCCTCCTTTGTTGCTCTTCCTGAGGCTTCTTCCATTTTTTCCCCATTTCAACCATTAAGGGTTTTGTGTGCTGTACTAAAGCAGCTCGAGGTAAATTGAGGTAAAAGTTGTTAGATTTTGTTGAAGAGACAGCTTTTGAGGTTGGTAAAACAGCCCAAAAAAAAAGCTTTTTTTTTTTTTTTTACATTGTGTTGCAGCTTTTTCATCAAGTAACAGTCACTTTATACGCTGCAGCTGTCTCAGCATGGGGTCATGATGTGTGATAATTTGCTTTACAACATTTCAGGAAATATACTGTTTTCACAATTAAGAGTTAGATCACTACAGATGAGACAGACTGTTCACATTATCTCTTTAAATTTTAAATGGATTGTTGTGATCACATTTAAGGCTGTTTCAGGATCTTTGTGTGAATCGGACTGGATGAAGAAAAACAGCCCTGGGGAAAGTTGAGAGAAATAAATCAGGTCCAGGCAAGACAGAACAACAGTGTCTACTTTCTATAATGGCCGTATCACATACACTCTAAGCCCTTACTTGAAAAAAAGAGGTCTTTATTTTTAAAATCTTTCATATTAATTTGTGTGTAGTTTGTTTTCTTTTGAGGCCAAAATATTTATTTACATATTTTTATGTTATGAGTAGTCACAGCGTTCCCACGGAGAGTTTATATTAAGGACGTATCCAGATGAACCCTGTGGTTAAAGGGAACACATGCTGGTGGTTAACCTGTATAGTCTGAGACGAATCCTGTCTCTGGTAAAGTCATTCACATCAGCAAGGCAGGTCAACAACACCCCAGCACCCCCTACCCCTACCCCCCTCCTCTCAAACCCTGCAGGTGTTTGTGTGTGTGTGTGTGTGGTGTGTGTGTGTGTGTGTGTGTGAGTGGGCACCTCCTGCTTCCTCTCAGGGGGTGACATAGCAATGGTGAGGTGATAAAAGCTTTGATAAACAGGGGTGCTGATGTGTCAACTCACACAACTTAAGACACTAAAAGAAAACACTGTGAGAAATGAGCTGGTGTAGTGAGCGTGGTGAGTCTGTGCTGGTGATATAAGGGCACCCTCATATTCCAGCAGTCCCAGCGCTGCTTTGTTTTGAAGCTATTGCTGCATTGTATAATATCTGATCTGGCATTTTGTTCATGTTTGTGTTTTATATAAAATTGCAGCATAACTTTTAATAACATAATTTTTTTTTTCCCTACAACTTTTTTGGGATCCTTAATAATTTCTGGATACAATACAAGAAAAGTAAAGCATGTGGGACATCTGTCACCTTAAAGAAACACCGTCCTTAAAGCCTAATTACAGTTTATTACAACTTGGATCTTATTTCTGTAGCTTCAGTCATCGTTCCTATTGGTAAAAACAACACTTTATTCTCCAAGTTAACTGCTGAGTTCTGGAAACACAACGTCATTGCTATGAAAGTCAGACAGGGTAAGAAACCCCCGCTGGTTTAGCCAAAGTCATCAGGAAGAGAAAATTGAAGGCAAACATTAACATTATAATCCAGTCAAATGGTTTTTCTAGTTTCAGTTTTGACCTGCTATATACTTACTGTAGTTTTGGGCAACCAGTTTCCTGCGCAATCAGGGATCATTGCCAATACTTTAGGTGTGTCTTCTTTCAGTTTTACCTCCAAATAAAATGTCTTACATAATCTTATTTAATGGTTGACTTGTTTACAACATGTCTGCTCATCAAACTGAACAAATATGGCTGATAGTTATAGACATAAGACCTATGTTGTAATGTTTGTGTGTGTGTGTCCCTTTAAATCATTAGACCCTGTGATGTTG
Source organism: Seriola lalandi dorsalis (assembly GCF_002814215.2). Taxonomy (NCBI): domain Eukaryota; kingdom Metazoa; phylum Chordata; class Actinopteri; order Carangiformes; family Carangidae; genus Seriola; species Seriola lalandi. Next base: position 1,220,890 of record NW_019525441.1, on the reverse strand, counting down.
ATAGGATTCAAATTTAAAATGATGTTTTATGTGTGCGTTTACAGTTAAGTCCTTTCATCTGTTTAAGTTGGTCTGAGTGAATCTTGATGTGTGCATCCCATGTTTTCCATCGTGTCTCCGCTTCCACAACCATGGCGTCCAGCATCCTCTCAACTCATCACCCCTTTAGTTTAAACTGCCTTTTTAACTGTTTACCCAAAACAGAAAGAGGTGAGGACGTACGCATGAAAGTACCCTCTTCTCTCTCTCAGCCTCGCTCCATCGACCTCAGCCACCTTCCTCCCATTTATCCGTATTAGCCAAACTAATAGCGGCCTGGCTACCTGCATCGATCTCCACCGGTGGAGTGAGATGTGCTGGAACACGCCTTTATGGGTTGCCCTTTAGGGAGTGCAGCAACAGTCCGGCCTATCCTCGCCGATCTATTTCCGACACCCCCAGGCACCACAGCAGCCTGAGTAATGACGACTTAATAAATGGTGACACGCCGTTGGCGGTGGAATGAGATGCCCATTGACAAGGAGCTTCCAGAGGCTTTCAGCGCCTGCCGGTAAAAATAGAAGAGGACATGAGACGCCCTGCTTATGAGGACACAGTGCATAGGGGTTCGGCGTCAGACAGGTCTGTGTGTGTGTGGCGAGTGTCAATGCGCTGTTACTGATATGATGGTGTATCTTCATCTGGTGGTTATGGGAAGCTCTGTTAATGTTCTGTGTGTGTGTTAGAGAAAATGATTATGGTAACATGACCCCAGATGTCTGTTTTACAGAGAACATCGGAAATGTCCCACCCTGTACGTCGCACACACTGCCCTTTGACCTCCATCCCTTCTTCAGCACACGCCTACAAACCGCCCCTACTCATATCCTAACTGACCCGGTGTTCCGGAGGCCATTGCCACTGCTGCAGCGGAATAATTCATTGCCGTTTCGATAAATGACGTGAAGTTCAAGGTACAAATAAGCATCACTTCCTTTCTGCGACAGGAATTCCTCTTTCTATTCACTTCCTTTTCACAAACACCACCTCCCGCTCCATGATACAGGAGGTCACACGGCCACCCCTTACTCAGCAAATGACACGTCCAGGAAACATGGGAGATAGTCAGGAAAGATTGGAGGAAGGACAGAGAAAGAACGGTAGCAACTAGTGGGTGTTTTGGCAAAGTGGCGTTTCCGTTTGTGTGGTGCTGAACTGCTCACCCCGGCCTTGACGACGCTGCTTATTTGACAGGCTACGGTTGAGTGTGGTGTGTCTTGTCATGTGCACAGATATGCATATGGGGGGGGGGGGGGGGGTGGGGGGGCTTGATCATATGACATCATAAAAGATGCAGTAACAAATGACAAGTGTGGAAAGTGAAACTGTAAAGCATCAGCACATGGGTGAGTTACACTGACGACATTTATTGCAAAAGGGAGGATAAGAGGTGCATTAAGTTAAGGCGATATCTGTGCAACTCTGGACTTTTTCATCACACACACTGGGCTGTAAAAAGGGAAGATCACCTAATATATCAGCCAGTTGTGCAAGCGGTATGTCGCGATTAAACATTTACCTGAAAGTGTAGGCATGGAAAAGGAGCAAAAAAAAGAAAAACAGACAAAAAACAGATGTGTAGGGAATCATTATAGTAACTCTGTAAATCCGTCTGTCTCTGTGAGAGCTATACAAGCAGCGATATATCACAGTATATGAAGCCTGAAGGTACGTCTCCGTTAGCATCTGAAAGTGTCCAGTCAAGGTTTCTAATATTTCTAAATCCACGTGAAGAGATCATCTTAACAGAACAGACATCTGGAGTTTGACTGAAAGAGGGTCTGGAAGTTATGTGATTAAAGACACACAATTTGACTCTTTGAGTCTTTACAATCATTAAAAATCTAAAATCATCCCCCTGTGCTATCATCTGTCCAGTCAAGTGCTGACACCTGTTTCTTTTTGCCTTTCTCTAACTCTTCAAACAAAGTGGCGCTTTCATTAAAAATCCATTCTAGAGCTCATTAACAATGCTTCCTCTACGCCAGAAGAGTCTCAAAACTCCGGCAGAGGGAAATGGGAGGTTTCCCTCCATTTCATCGCTTCTCAAAAGGTCAGAGGTCGGCCTCCAGGTTTACAATGGGGGTCACGCAACCCCATCGTGTGCATGACAGAGCTTGGGTAATCTCTTTTAGCGGGAGCATCCACCTACACATACACATACGCACTCTCATGCGTGCACATCCAGCTTCCGCATCCACTCAAGTACGGGAATGAGAGCACAAATAAACAAAAGTGGAACCACATTGCACCATGGGAGGGAAAACACTACCCAGCTGTAACATCTGTTGCAATGAGGGAGGGATGAAGGGAAGTTGTTGGGTGTATTTATTCATTGCTGATACATTTCCATCCATCTTCTGGTGACTGAAGTCTCCTGTGGAGATTTGCCTCACACAGATGTGTCCGCTCTGCTCAGATGATGACGGTGGTACAAGGCGGATCAGGAGCCGTTTACAGGAAGCGAGGAAGTTTGACTGAAACGTAACACTGATTCATAAAATCGGATAATTTCCTGCCGACACTCGCTGCTGACGTTTGCGTGGGGGAAGGAGGATGGGGGAGTTTGTTCCGTCTGACATCAGCTGGCGTGCACTTGTTGAGCAACATCATAACCATGTCCAGTGCAGAGGTGTAATCTCTTCTTCTGAAGTAAATTACCATAATATACCCTACACGTAAACCAACAGGGTTTTTAAATCAGAGCAGCTGAAAAACAAGTACCACGTTCCAAATGAATGACTGAGTGACTTCCAACTCTCAGATGAAAGACTCCTGAGTCATTTGGGTCAAAGAAAGCTCATCATGAAGCATCACTGATGCGGAAAGGACCGAGAGAAATCTTGAAGTGAGGGGGGCGTGGACTAATCCGAGAGCTGAAGGATTTCTTTAAATCGTATGTATATGTAAATGCAAAACACACCATTTGTGAATGGAGGTTTGTTGGGGGAGAACTTAAGCCCGGGTTTGGGCTGAGACAACAGCGGAGAAGCTCATTATTCCCTCTATACGGCCGAATCAGGGAGCTTACGGGCCTCTGAGAAATCTGCTCTCCCTCACCCCTGCCTCCCATCTACACCCACAGTCAACGTGAACAGAGCCTGTGAGAGATCTCTCAAAGAGCATTAGCTTCTGTGCTAGGCTGCTGAAATTAAAGTCTAACCTAATTGAGTGGCGAGGATTGGTAGGACTGGTTAAGGTGGGGGTGTAATGATGAGACTAAAAGCATTATAGTGGGACCTTTGCTTTGCCCTGAATACAGATTAAGTTTGAAAATGGCAATTTAGTTTCACTTTTTCAGAATGTTTTCTTAAAATTTGTTCACACTAAAATGTCAAAGCAGTACACAAGGTGTACAAATATACTTTTTCTTTTAGTTTGAAAGCTGCTCATACTGACTCAGTCCATGAGTGTGGATGGATGAATCAAACCTTTTAATAAACATGTTCTCCACTTTATTTACAGACTAAAGAAGTGCAGTTCTGTCTCTAACTCTCATTGCAACTTTTTATCTTATTTCAGAATCCAGGTATTAATGTTGTCATGGTTTCACAAAATAAAGGCCAATGTCCCCATCACTGCTAAAATACAAAACTGACATTCTAAAATGTGCCCACTCTACTGCAACTAACAGTTATTTTATATCACTTCATCAGAGGATTATTTTCTAGATTACTTAATCAAAATAGTAAAATATACTCATCAGCAAAGATTTTGCATTTAGATATGAGAAGCTGGAACCAGTAGATTTTTGGCATTGTAGCTTAAGAAATTAATAAAAGAATAATTAACTGATTCTCAAAATATTGAACCACTAATGTTCCAGTTATGTAATATGCATCTTAACCATCTGGTTACCAGGGTGCCCCTATGAAAATTGCTAATTAATTTTCTGACGAAGGATTATTTCATTGTTTCAGCTCTAATCCACAGGGCACCTCCAGATGGCTAAGGTGTATTTGGCTATAATTCATCCATCCATTCATTCATTAGCCATACAGCTTATCCTTTTTACTCGCCGGGGAGCTGGAGCCAATCCCAGCTGACACTGGGTGAGGGCAGGATGCACACTGCAGGTCGCCAGTCTATCACAGGGCTATATTTGGCTCTAATTATTATTATTATTATTATTATTGTGTTATCCTCCACTCTCCTGGTCACCCACAATTTCCTTTCTAATTTCCTCTCTTTTATTATTGCAAGCCGCACAAGCTTTCAAGATGGTTTCCTATAATATTTTGCATCGTCCAGTAGTAATCTGTCTGGCCTATTGATCTGAAGCTTTGAACTGGATTCAGACATCCTCTCTACTGTGGCTAAAATAAAAGCCAAATCCAGCTTTCAACCAACAGCAGCATGTGGTTATGTGATGACAGCTCTGTGCTGTCAGTGGACTGATGTTGATTTCCTCTAAACTATTTCTTATACTGTGGTGCTGGTTTTTGTAAAAAAATGCGACAAAGTGAAACTGTGGTTTTATTGGTTAAATTAAAAATGCACTCTGTGCATTGGATGGCAAGAAAATCATACTGAAAAAAGCTGTGAAGGATCATGATGCAACAGGTGCAGCAGCCTCATACAAAAAATCCATCAATGTCAGACAAAATGCAAATATCAACAATTTCCATTATTTCCCATCACTGTTTTTAATTGTTAATTACTGCAACAAGAGGTCCGCCCCTGGAAGTCATACGCCTGTCCAAGATTTCTCTGGCTATGAGGCTGAGAGCAACATGCAGCCTGACATGCAATGTTTTGACCAAGCAAATTAATAATAGCCCTCTCACCACAAGTTCCACAGGAAAGTTTGACATCAGTGTTTGTTAATCCAGCTTTGATTATTTGTTTTATTCCTGCACAAATACTCAGCTCTTCAGCTGATTGGGATCTCAGGCTGATCGTCTAAATAAGGAAGTGAAATATGTGTGAGACTTGTGGGTTTCAAAAATATGAATGGAAAATGCTGTGAGACCAGAAAATGCATCTGACCTCCCACCAGCCTGTGTATGCAGCATATGTATGTATGCAGCAACAAAATACCAAATACACATCCCAAGCTTGGAATGCTGTTAGTCGCCATCATATTTCATACGTATCAAGTTAGGTATCAACATCTATACCAACTAACATCTTCTGCAACCATAAACAGCTTGTATATCCATGTCTGTGTCACAGGATCCAGGAATCCGACTGTGACGGCTAAGAATTAGACTTGTGTATGAATCTTCTAGCTGCTACATAAATTTCTCCTGTCAGGAAGAAATTCTCCCTGTATTTCTCCCTGTACGTCGGTATGGCTGACAGGGCAGGAACAGTGACACAGCACTCCAGCCCGCTCTTCTATTAAATATTTACACGCTTGTGAAACATATAAAACTAACCGCCGGCGCTCGCATTACCGCTCAGCAGAGGAGTCAGATTTAATATGGCTCACATTCGCTTCCAAGAATATGTGTGTTAAATAAGGAGAGCTGGAGAGAGACAGACAGATAAGACAGAGAGAGTCACCCACTGCATTCATACTGCTGAATAAGTGTGTAATGGTCAATTGGGAGCTCTTTTATCTTTGTTGTTTCTCGAATCAAACCACAGCCTCAAATCCCACATCAGGAAGCTGCACTTCCATCTTCCTCTAAAGCCTCTCAAATCAATTGCATTTAATACACATCTCACTGGTTTAACAGATTATATGCAGAAAAGTTAGCTGAGGGACTCTGGCAGCCACAGTGTTTCTGCTACACTACACGAGTGCTTTTTTATTTTTAAACAGAACCACAATTCAAAATGCAGTGACTGCGACTGTGTGTGGATGTAACGTTGGTTGGGTAATAATGTATTACTCAGTAATCTAATTACCTCTCACTGGGATGAGCAGCATGACAAATGACTGTTTCATTTCCAGAAATAATATTACACTTGCAAAATTTCATTTAGTTAGGTTAGTCTAACACTTTATAAGATAAGTGGATGAATGTGACTTATGCAAAAATATGCCACCATATCCTCCAAATGATCATTGGCTGAAAGAGAGGTGACCCTCATTTGTTAGGCGTAGGGGAAGAAGCACTTGCCAATTTGATGTGTATAAATAAAGTTATGTAAAAAGCACAATAAATCACTGCAAACAGGAAGTAATATGTACAGTGATAATATTCCTTCTGAAATGACAAAGGAGAACAATATCTTTTTTCAGAGGCGAGCCCAACACTGATCACTACCATATGATTCCAGAGAAAGCTATCTGAAAGTAAAATTATGTATTTTAGCTTGGTTGCTGAATGTCTCCTTTTAATATAGTAAATGCGTTGTGGCATGTTGGTGACTCAGCCGTCACATATTTCTCCACGGTGATTTGCCCCAGCTGTGTGAACAGGCAAACATTTCCACGCCAAGGGAAAACATTTCTGTGTTTTATCAAGAGAAGAAAACTCATCGCAGATACACGACCGTCCTGCTCGACTAGCACCGAACCTCATCACCTTTCATTACTGAAGCCTGTTTTTCCTACAGATAACAGACCCGACTCCTGAACAGAGATATGGCCCCCATTTATAACAACGTAATTATCTTTTATTTATTGTCCTAGCCCTCTCTAAGAGCCATTAGCACAATATTATCAGTTCAAATTTATCAGGGCTCATAATGCAACTTTAGGGAACTTCACAACCTTTGAGCCCCAGTCTGTCGAGGGGGGTTCATGTTTGTCGCCTTTAACTTTTTTTATGAGACCCCGTGTCATGTTACCCTGAGAACAAAACTGTCATGTACTCTCTATTCATTACTTTATGCAGACAAAGTCCACATATTCAGCTATAGCTTTACAGCATTCATATAGGGCCTCGGGTGAATACAAACCATCTGTGTAAACACAGACTTCTGACAGGCCTGTATGGTGAGCGATGAGTCCCACCTGTACAAAAGCACAATACCTCGACAAAAGTCTCCTGGGATTCTAAAGTGGTTATGTACCTTCTTTTACAAGTCGCACAAGCTCATGCACTCTCATGTAGACTCTAAGCGTATACCTGAGAGAGACTGTTCCTCATAAGAGTAATGGCTGAAATGACTCACTCCAATTCGACAAGGGATAATTGAAGGACATCCTTCCATGGTAATGAATGATATATTCTGCCATCTCCTCTCTCTCTAGTGCAATCACCCACTCACAAATTGATGCTTCACATTCGCTGTCCCTTAGACACCTTGTAAATCAAGTATAATTGACAGACAGAAGTGATGAAATGCAAAGCGGTGCAACTAAATGACTCCATCAAAGCAGCTCCATTAAAACCTCCTAGGTGACCAATTATCTTTCACACTTGCTTGGCAAATAACACCGGCAAGGCAGACAGTAAACAGCAAACTCTTAGCTGTACACTATATTTCAAGGCAAGTTGCAAATGTGTGCATAAAAGTTCTGTTGAAAAAAGAGTGGATAATAAACAGTTATAAATTTAAAACAAGTTTTTGGGATCTAGCCAACGTTACTCTCACTATATTAACAACAAGTCTGTGTTCATTGCTCTCCTTCAGTCATGTAGTGAAAATGATCAACTCTTAAAATTCCTCTCACACCAGAGTCCACCGCAAAACCTGAGGCCTCCTACGTGATGTAGTGGCTACCAGTGCTAGTTCATAAACTAATGTAGTTAGCAAACTAAGAGCTTACACATTAGCTAGAGCTAGTTGGTCATTATAGCTTTTCAAGCTTCTTTCTACTTTCTCTACTGGGCCATTCTCTCACCCGGGGAATTTTATTTTCCGGACTGTAAATCATTTTATTCAATAAAAAGAACTGAAGAGGGAAACGAAGCTCTCCAAGCTAGTGAGCTTGGTAAGTGTTAGTTAGAACTGTCCATTAACAAAGCTTGATGCTAATGGGACAATAAGCACACATATTTGAATTGTCTCCTCTCTCCTGCAAACCATCCCACTTTTGTGGAGCAGGTTATACTCAACATAAGAGAGTTAAATGAAACTAAATGGTAAAACACAGCTATGATAGCCTCCTCCAGCTCTCTGTTCCCTCAAAGATGAGCCCTGACAAGACAGCATGCTTTTCAATGGTGCAAATTTGTGGTTCAAAGTTCACCAAAATTGAACTAGTGAAGCTCCAAAATGTTGCAGTTTTAAATTCTGATGTGACCAGGCCTTAAAACTATACACTGGACTCTTACAGGATTCACCAGCATCTGTTAGAATTCATCATTTCCAAAGGGGGGAAAAGAAAGTTAGACTTCCAGCTACTCATCTCATCATAATCCATACACTTCAATCCTTTAAGATGTAAAGGAATCCCTTCCTTCAACTGCTCTCCCTGACAGCCTGCCGACCGAGAACAACTCTGTTCCCCGGCTCAACTTGGACTATTAAACCACTGGACAGATGGATTCAAAGCACTGTCCACAGGGTGATTAGGTTTCATTATGGCAAATGAAACACCCCATTACTCTTTACTGCATTATAATAAATGTCTTTAAAGAATGTCTCCATGAGTTAGAAAAAAAGACCATCCAGAGATCAGGACGATCAGGCTGCGATGCTGACTTTTGAGGCCTCTTCTTTCGGCCATGAGAAAACAAGAGACACAGAGAGGATGAGGGAGTGAGGAAGAAAGAAGGGATTTAATAGAATATAAATGTCAGCAGTTTGTGTCTGTACAAGAGGCCCAGTTAAAATAAATAAGTCAGTGTGTCATTTCTATGCTCTGTTCGACCGGCACAACGCAGTCCATCTGGGGCCTGACAGCAAATATCACGAGCTCAAGCTTAGAGATCCAGCTTCAGCAGCCTCGCATCTGGCGAATTAGGACACAAGATAGAAACACAATCAATTTACAGAACAAAGATCGAGCTGTGGTATGTTCCACTACTCAACGTCACAAACGGCGGGGCTTTCTTTTCTCTGATAAAATGCTGACAATGAAGAGACAACCGATACCCATCTAATGGAGTAATCCCAATTTGCGCCATATCCAAAACTCAACACACAGCGCCCATTGCAACACAGGGCAGTCTGTTTGGACAGTTCCCCGGAAATTCTGTTATCACTGCATGTCCAGAAATGAATGTAGGGAGGGTGGACAGTGGGTGGAGGGTTTGTGGAGGGGTTTGTGGGGGCGTGGACTTGTTGGAAACATCGAGTAGATGGTGGCCCCCAGCTGAGGCTGTCTGGCAACGGATCAGTCTCATTCCTCTTCAGTCGGAGGCTCCTTTTCTCTGACCCGTCAGTCCCCACATCTCGGAGAACTGACGCAAGAAATGCGGCTTTAAAAAAAGCCTCTGGTCCTGCTGGTGAGAACCGGGCAAAGCTCGCTGAACACATTCTCAAACACACAATCACATCATGCAATGACATACAGGCTCACTGTACTCCAGCCATCTTGCATTTCAATAGGGAGTGCCAACAAGATACTGTACATTTGTGGGGGGCCTGTGTGTGGTATATGATAAAAAGAAAAGATAAAGATGATACCAATGTATTAAGTGTCTCAAACAGCTATACTGCATACGTTCTGGCACTGAATCCTCCCTTTGAACTACAGCCTTTGTGACGACTGTAAAATAAGTACTGACAGTGGAAGAAACCACATCTGTCACCTGCGCAGTGAATGGTGCATAATGGTACCCTGTTCAAATTTGCACTGAATTTCCTTCAGCTACAGTCAAAGAGTAAAAAAAAGCCCTGAAGCCTTAAGTCTATTCAGACCTTCATATCAATGCCCATCATTGATAAACTTGGGCCAACTCTCCTACATACTTGTCTGCTTCCAAATGGAGCAAAAGCGGAGCAACTGTTTGCTCAAATAAAATCAAAAGTTTCCAGGCTGGTGGCACAGCGGTTCACCAGTCACCTCAGGCATAGAAACTCATCACATCCTGTTTTTCCTGTGCCAGTGAGGTTGGACAATAGCAGCGCATCTCGTCCCCGTGTTTTTCTTTGGGGTGGATTCTTGCTGGATGATAGATGAAGCTGTGTCCTCCTGTTTCCCTCTGATGTTTGGGCTCTGCATTATCCCTCAGCTCAGTGTGGTTGTTTTGGGTGGATTTGGCTCTAATCTCATGTGCTTCTGTCACACACTGCGATGAAAGACAGCCTGTTGGTATTGGCTCAATACTGAGGCTGACGCACAGGTGCACCGTGAGAGAGGAGAGGTCACACTACAGGCTGACAGTGCATTTGTATCTTCAATAATATTCAGCAGAAATGCAAACAACAATTATATGGTTTTCATCCAAGTCACATTGACAAAACAAATGAAACAAATTGGCTGACTAATTGAGATTTCAACTCACGAACACCTCATTCACTTTACAGCAGTTAAAAGTACCGGTTTCAACTTGTAAAACCTGATTTTGAAGTGACTAACCTTGCAATTTACAGAATTCAGCTTTTTCCCCCCTCACCTAATCCTTTAAAAAGGGCGGAGGTTTTTAAAACAAACCACTCACTGTGCTCTTTGTTGCAGGATTTTGCAGACTTGACAAGTTTAGCCTGCGAAGCTAAGCTATTTGTGATTAACATGTCTTCATCTTCTATATACAGGATTACCTTAAAGCAACAGTTGTCAGGGGAAATATGTAGGCAAAACATACATCACAAAACAAAACATGTCCTTTAGCAAAATACCAACGTTTTGAATCATCTATTATTATCTGCACCAGCATGGTATAATCACACTGTATACACTCTACAGCAAAGACATGTCTACCAATACCTGCATGTCACAGGTGTGTCTGAGAGCTTTTGGGAGACATCATTAGTTACTTACATTTATATTCAGTCATTTACTAATTTAAATTGTCCTAAAGGCCAACCTGCTTGAGCAATTAAAGTTTTAAATAAGAATTTGCAGGTCTGCATTGATCTTTTTTTTTTTTTTTTTCTTAAATCTGTGTTTTGAGCGCTCCAAGTTTTTCTGTGGCTGTGCAAATTAATGTTTTCTTGCCATTGTCCAGTTTTCTTCTGTTAAAATTACTGAGATTGGCAGGTGGATAATTATATAAATCTGATTGTGCTGGGTGCAACAAACAAAATCCCAGTGGACTAGGTGGTTTTCTTAACCTGCTGCAACACAGCATGAAGCATCTAATCCTGCCAGACAACTCCTATAGGTTACGCTTCACCGGGGAACAACACGTTTCGATTACAGCCACTGAACACAACTCCTCAGAACGTACATTAATTCATGTCTGTGCGCGGGAGTCTTTATCTTTGGCCTTCTACCTGCCGGGGTGTGATGGGTAAACAGTGGCTCTGATGGCGGTTGGTGGTCTACAGTGTTCAGTGGTTTACTGGGGATTTGCTCCACTGGGGAGCAGTCCTGAAGAGGAGGGGATTACCTCAATCCTCTCTGCCTGCTTCACCCCTTCCAACTCGACACTTCAGATTCAAACAAAGGCTCAGGGACTGTGGGCCTCAGGCCCCTGGTGCGCTGCTAATCCCATTCCAGCTGGACAACAATCCGTCTGGCCGGTGGCCCCTGCGGGGCTGTAAACCCCCGGTAAGAGGCTTGGAGGAGAAGTCAGACAGCTCGTCAAGGATGAGGACTTAATTAGCCATGCAAAGTCAACCTGGCTAATTGAAAAGATTCGACCTGAGGGCCGCCACAGAAGCAGAAGAGTGGAAGAGAGCATTTTTGTGTTTTTCTTGCATTGTTCAAGGTGTTCTGTTGCCAAGCGAAGAAAATGCCAGGGATGAGGCACCCCTGCTGCTTCAGAGTTGGCATCGAGAAAAGGGCCTGCTTGTAAGGTTAATTGGCCTGGACACAGTGCCAAGATAAAGTATGGGGGAACATGTCTTGAAGTGTTTTGCTGGATCTGATCTTAATCTGTCATGACAGGCTTTATCGGTGGGGTCAGGAGTGTAGGTCTGGGATTGATTGTACAAGCTGGTTTTATTAGATGCCTCAAGTAAAAAAAAAAAAGGCCAATAAAGACTTTTTGTACTTGTCAATTTGTGACTTATTTCACATTTGTATCCATGTCTATGTGCATATCTGAGGTTATCAGTGTGCCAATAAGCCCTAAAGTGTGCTTTAGGTGAGACGAATCACTCTGATAAGTTTGTGTACTCGGGCTGAGCTGATGTCAAAACTCAGTCAGCACTCAGTGGGAAGACAAAGCACACACACCTCGACGAAATAAAACAGAAACTCTCTTGACCTCCTCTCTCTCTCCACTCTCCATCAACACTCTGTTTAAGCATGCCATCGCCGCTCCAGCATAATGTGTTTAGAAATGTTGCACTCCCTCAACCTCTCCGACTCCGTAATGCATTTTGCTACACAAACCCCATCTCTCTTATCCATAATGTGTTTAGATACGCCACCTCTCCCTAAACACAGTGTGTTTAAAGAATGCCACACTCTACCTCTCAAGCTCAATCACTGTAACGTGTCTGAGAGCACAGGCTGCCTCTTTCTTTGTGTAATTTGTTTGACGATGCTAGCCTCTCCGACGCCACTTACACCTAATGCGTTTGAGCATTCACAGAGTCACATACACACTAACACACACCAGTACAGACACAATTTTTACTTTGAGCAGTCAACTGACTAAACTGAATCCAGAGAACGTAACTGATTCCTGAGCTGAGGCAGCAGCCAATTCTGCCTGCAATTACAATGTTAAACGTCATGACGAGACATAAACACTCAGGCTTAAATAGGAATTAAATATAATTAACATTTAAAAGGCTGTTGTAAATGGTGGCTGTTTTTTGTTTAATGAATCTAAGAGGCTGGACAGGAATGTTGGCCTATCAGCTGGTGCACCACTTTGGTCCAGACTGAAAAACTGAATGGATTGTTATTCAGTTTTGTACAAACTTTTGTGGTTCCTGAACGATAAAGCTGTCTAACTTTGGTGATTCCCTGACTTTTCTCCTTGCCCCACCATTAGGGTTCACATAGTTTTCGGATGCAATTTTTCTTTTGTGCTAATTAGCAAATGTTAATGTTATGTGTAACCTGCTAAACTTCAGTGTGTTAGCATTGTCACTGTGAGCATGTTGTGAGTGTAGCATTTAGCTCAAAGCACTGCAAAAGTAGTGCACTCTTAACATCAGTACGTAATGTTTTTATAGTATCAGTAGTGATGGATTAGGAAGCAGCACGGGACATTTCAGTGATTAACACACCTTAAATCAGAAAGGAGAAACTAATTGGTGAATTAGTGACATCACCTGTCAGCCTTCTGTAGGTTGGGTCTTTCTGTCACAACATTTTCCCGTTTTTTCAAGTCAAATGTTTTTTTCACTTAATCCCCCTCTGTCTCTGTCTGTCTTCTTTCTTCTCCTCTGAAATCCTCACTTTGATCCACATCTTTTCTTTCTTCCGGCTCCTACTACCTCAAAGTAAACTCAGCGCTGACCCAGAACTGTAGAAACCAATCATCCACAGCTATGATGCTAATGGTCTTCATGGGGTGACGATACTGTGCAGTGTGGTCATAAGGGATTAGGGCAGCCCCCTGCACATGGACCCATCACTCATGGGTGAGGACAGCTGAGAGTAAAGGCAGATTCAACTGAAAATGATTTAACAACTTCAGAGCTGCTTTGAATTCTCTCTCTCTCTCTCTATCTCTCTCTCTCTGTGGGTGTATTAGGTTTTACTATACTGTAGCTCGCATATAAAAAAGGAAAAAAGCTAGAGCTTAACTTTATTATTTTTGTTTTTATTCTTAAAGTTACCGCCATCATGCATCCCGAGAATTAGAACATATCCCGTTCGCATGTGCAAATAATCCGTTGGCACACAGTTTGTAATCATCACAGTAATCTCTTGTCTGTTTAATATCAAATGCAGCGCTTCTGGAATCAGCTGAAATAACACCGCTGGTGTTTCAAGCAATTAACCTTTTCCACTGTGTAAATGGCTCGGGGGGTAGAGAGTGGAACTCGAGTGGGAATGAATGTCTGCCTGTACGGTTCATCCACTCTGGGAGAATACATGGCACGTTTCAGGGAGGCCCCAGCTGAGACGGGAGTCGGGTAAGAACCTTGCACTGTGTGTGTGTTGAAGGGTGGGAGACAAATGCAAAGGAAATCAGTGTGGTTTCCAAAGCAGCATTTGGAGTTGATATAATGGGGGAAGGGGAGTGATGCGTGGATGGTAGTGGGGGAGTAGGGGAGGTAAGACATTAATAAAAACCAAATCAGTCAGGCTTGACATAAACACCCCTTTGTTCTTTGATGTGATGGCAGCGGCCACACAGTCAGCGACGTGATACATCATGCACAGGATCGCTGGAGAACCCCC
>NW_019525441.1:1176531-1206568 GCF_002814215.2 Seriola lalandi dorsalis | reverse complement strand
CCCCCCGCACAAACACACACACACACACGACCACACCACCCCCTCTCTGTTGCTTCATCAAGATCACATATACTCATGTTCTCTTCTGCTGTCTCCAACTCTCTCTCACACACATACACACACATACACACACTTTGAGGCTTAATACCCCCTCCACCTCCATCCCCTACCTAGGAGCCTAATACCCAGGGCTTGATAATAGAGCGCTGTGTCTGATTCGTGTCTGCAGGAAGGAGCCATGAAATTACCTTCCTATGCATCAAGGGCTATAGCATAAAGCCGCACCTCAATCACCAAGAGAATAAGGCCTATTGTTACAAGCCAGAGCTTTTACGAAAGTAAGCGATCCTACTTAGGAAAAAAAAAGATGATGATAAGACTTGATATTTCTGAATAGTACTACTGTCGCCCAGAGTTAGAGCTTTACAAAAATTCAGGTCAGGCCCCCTCTGTGTCTTTGAGATCTTGGAAGAAACTCTTGAGTGCGTGATTATATATTAACCCCCAAGTGCAGGAGCAGCTCTGTCCCTATGTTGGGAGATGTTTAAAGGAGGGTGAGTTTTCATTTGGTTTCAGTTCAGGGTTATCCTGCTATTGTCTTCTAGTTTTAGTTGGGTTGAGGCTATGAAACTTGGCAGCAGCAAACGGCCATTATCCTCCTTTCAAACCATATAATGGCATGTTGCATTGAAACAGTGGCGTTCGATGACCCCCAAGCGCTACAGGTAAAAAGGGTCACAGCTTTCTTTTTGCTTAAAAGGTCTCTAATGGCCAGAGGTCAGCGTGTCATGTTTGTCCTGCCTGGAGTGAATAACAATAGAAGGGGGGTGGCGATGGACAGAGGCAGGCAGGTAGACAGATAATTAGATGGATGAGAAGACAGAGCTGAATGTTATCAGTAAGAAACAACAGGGAGGCAGACGATACTGGATGTCCTAGTCTCTTTGTTGGGTCCACAGAGGCACATGCTCATTAAAAGTTTTGTCCTACATTCACACTGCAAGACAAATGTTTTATGTGCGCAAAATTAGTGTGGGATTGTTTGTCATAATTTGAGTTTACCAAATGCAAAAAATTCTTATCCTACTGTACACACAGTACACACAAAGATATTTATGGGCTTAAGAATGATGATTTTTAGTTTTCTGTGATTGAACACATGGATTTTTTCTTTGCTGCTTGTGGGATCAGGACTGGCTCTCAATCTAGACGAACGTGATAATTTAGTCCAGAGAGGATTGGGATGATTTTTTGATGAAATTCATTAACAGGGACAGTCCATCATTTATTTAATTTAAAGGAAGAGGATGAATCAACCAAGAGGGTGACTCAGGTCCTCTGAGCAGAAGCTATTCTTGGTTCTGTAAAAAAAATCAAAAAATCTATAAGTGGTCATTTTCAAAAATGTTAATCCAGAATTGAACAGATCTAATTAAATCATGAACATTTGTCTTCGTAGATTAAATGTATAATAATTTAGCTTCAATCTCAAATGGAAATAATGATTTACAGATTGTGAGTGGTGAAGTTAAAGCAAGTGATTTAAAATTTATGAATCAGTCAAGCATCAATGATGAAAAATGCTATTGCTATATAAATATGCTATATGAATTCTAATGCTATGTATCTATATATAGGCCTGACTCTAGCAACACACTAAATAGTAAATAGTTAGTCTCTCAGGAGTTTTAGTTATTTATCTTTGTCTCGATTAGGTCATACACAATTATGTGAGACTGTTAAAGATGTTTTTCAACCTCTGTGCTGAAAAACAAAACCACCAAAATGTGTTTATAGCATGGAAAACGCTTGAGAGCAAAATTTATGATGAGAATTAAGGCTCAGATATTCATCCTTGGATCAAACTCTGGTGGAAAGAAAAGCTCAGACAAATGTTTACTTAATTACCAGAGCAACAACAATAACTCCATCGATGGCTGTTGTTGGTCTGTGACTTCAGCTGGGTTGATGAGTTCTGTTGTAGTCACAGGACTGCACACGAGGATCGATCAGGGTCTTTCATTACCAATGAACGACGGGCGCCCAACGTTGGTCGATCCCGAACCAGGACTGACATTGACCCAGTTCCCTCCCTGCATGAGTCCTGTGTCTATCCAAGTCCATCATGACTGTCATCAATAACCAAAACCCTTGGGGGCAAAATGTGTGTGAATTGATTGTGGGGCGCACATGCAGAGTATTACTTGTGGAGGCACTGGACCTCAGACAAAAACCCACATCCATCACTGTGCTGCCTCTGTTATCAATTCTCCATTACGGTTAAATTAAAGTTCAGCAGATTTGCACTCAAACATTTCGCCTCATTAATTACGTGGTTGTTCTGTGATTTGAGCAAAAACATTCTTAACTTTTATGTCACGTGAAAGTGTGAACAGATTGAAGGAAGAGTGGAAGTGCTTGTTGCTGTGTGAGTTAAAGTAAAGCATCGGACAGAGTGCTAATTTGCTGCTTTCTCTTCCCTCTCAGCCTTTTCTGTTTGCTTATAGGCCTCGCCAACCTGGACATCTAGAAGTTTAACACACACACAACTCGTTTGCAACAGCAAATATGTTTTAATTCAACATTTCGAGTTAATTTTGTCAATTAACTTATCTGCAAAATTGCAAAATAGATAAATAACAGCATAACATTTACTGACAAAGTATTGTGTTTGTTTCCCTACATTACCCAGTCTCCAACTGCATCAGCTCAACTTTTTTAAGGTCATGTTTAGTCACTCAGCACTTAAAGTTAAGGGTTAACCCTTAATGTACAAAACACTTTTATTAACATGTAACATAAACTACAGTCATTCCCTGACTGTCTCAACATAACTATAAAAACTTTTAACAGTGTCGCACTTTCTACAAGTGGATATCGTCTTGTAAAATCAGATGCTTTGGTGGAACATTTTACTGATTCCACCAGGATCAACATATTTGTGACTTCTCAAATACGTACATACCCTCATTACGTTAGTAAAAAACCCTCACAGTGATCACTTGTTTTAAATGTCAATATAGCCATGAACAATGTTATGACAATTTAACAACGCCGGGAGTGGTTGAATTACTATTCACCTTGTTTAACAAGTGTTTAGGATGTTTAGGAGGTTGAATCAAATCATTTAAATTGTGAGATTTACTATATTGGAAAAAAGTTTTCTGCCGACTGAAAAAGGGCAAACAAGAAGAGATGAGGCTGTTTTCTTACTGTGCAGACAGTTTCATGATCTTTATGAAAATGACCTGAAAGAGTGGAAGCAAGTTGTTTTCCAACGTTAATCACATTTTTCGATGGAGCCAGACATATTTTCTCTCTTTATATCTGTTTAACCTTTTGCTCATCGTATCATCATTGCAAATATTTCTGCCTGTCAAACCAACACGGTTCACGGTTCACACTATTTCTAGCTCACACACTGTAACATGACAATCTGTGCAGAGTTTACCTTCTCTGTTTCTCTCAGCAACAGCCCCCACCGTGCTCTCCCTCCTCCCTCCTCCCAGGGGAGTCACTCCAACAGACAGGACCAATTTTCTGCTAATTGGGCCTCAGGAAATTGCTCCTCGTTTTAATTTACTGTTGGACAGCCATGAAGACATGTGATCCACCGCTGCCTCTCTCTCTCCCTCCCTCCCGTTCTTCTCCATGGTGGGTGCAGGTGTGAGGACGAGAGAGGTACACCGCACTTGCACTTTCTCCCTCTCTCTCTTTGGAAAATGAAATAGTATGCAAAAGCGGAGAGACTGGAGCTGAGTTAGAAGGTTAACGCGCCGTGGCACCCAGGTGCATTAAATATGACACGGTTCAGGTTTGTAGGTCAAACACACACACACGCAAGCGCACGCACACACACACACACACACACACACACAATGGGGACATGACTTGAAGGAATTTAAAGTTTTCTAAGACAAAAATGAGCTTGAAGAGAAAAATGAGGCAGAGTAGGGATCAGATATTTTAACAAATACAGACTGTCACAATATTATCCACAACACCAGTTCACATTGTACATACTATCCAAACAGGATCTGTATCCACTGGAAAGAGTATTAACCTTTGCTATCAGGCGATGACAGCCCGGACTGTGAGATCACCAGGATCAAATGACGATATCCAACAGAGCTGCGTCGTCTAGAGGATTGTCTAGATAAGATTAACTGCCATATAGTGACAAAACTAACACAATAACCATCCCATTAATGACAGAGATTACTCTGTTAGTAATTACTGAACAAATATCAGGGGAAATCTACACCACACTCAAGATTTTCAAACATTGATAATAACAGACGGATGAGGCAGGTGTTCCTTCCTATCTGGCCATTACAGGGTTCTAGCACTACAAGCAAAACTGTTCAAATGACACTACAATGCAGACCATCCAGCTGTGGTAACGACTTTTCAGTCAGGAGAGAAATCAGTCCCAGGACTGGTGACAAATGCATGTTTTGATGGTCCACATTTGTGGTTTCGAAAATGCAGTTATGAACACCCAAAATTACTCACAAATCATCATGCACATTTGTAAATTTTTTTTTTTTTTTTTTTGGCGGATCATGAAATATGCTTAATTATTCCTATATTAAAATGTCTTTGCCAGTATTGAATTATATATATGTTAATGAAATGTGTAGAGTTTAATTTGACATGTTTTTCTGTAGCAACAGGAGACGTGTTCCCGAGCTAAACATATAACTATTTATTTTACCAAATGAAAGTGTCAACCTTCCTTCTGATGGAAGACATGCCCATTTCAGCTTGAAGTAGTCATGAATCAGGGAACAATCCAAGGTGTCGAC
Organism: Seriola lalandi dorsalis; assembly: GCF_002814215.2. Taxonomy (NCBI): domain Eukaryota; kingdom Metazoa; phylum Chordata; class Actinopteri; order Carangiformes; family Carangidae; genus Seriola; species Seriola lalandi. The sequence goes on along the minus strand of NW_019525441.1, from coordinate 1,201,760 downwards.
AGAGGTGAAGGAGAAATGTCTCCACTCTCAACAGCACTTAATGGAAAATTCCCCTCTGGTCTTGTTTTTCCCCTCTTTTATTTAGTTTCTCTAACAGCACCTATCATTGCCAGTTCTATCTACTGTTTTCAAGTGTTTTGCCAACATAAGCAAAGTTAAAAACGCTGGTTTGAAAATTGTGAGGCTTACCACACTTGACAATTTATAAACTATGAGAATAATGCAACTTTATATGGATTTTAGTGGTTGAATTTAGATCAGATTTGAAATACAGTGAATTTCCTTCTGAAAAAAATCTCTCCACAAATCTGTCTTGGTGTGGCTACATGCCATAGCACTGAAAGCCATGCAATTAGATTTCTTGCATATGTTTGCCTCACAGTTTCGACACTGACCATAGAAGCTCACAAAATGCAGTAGAAACGTTTTCGGAAATTGGCCAATTTCATGCACAGCAGAAACACTCAAATATAAAGAGAATCAATGTTCACAAGATGCACAGACACATGTCTAAGGAGCTGAACTCACACAGCCTCCAGCCAACCCTGAACACACGTGTTGCAGAGTGACTGGATCCAACCTTGGTTGACATTCACACCAACACATCCCTGGCCCCCGAGGGCCGGCTCTGACCCTCGCAAAGGGTTCATCTGCATCAACCAATCAATACACACGCATGTTTTAGCACAGAATCACTCCATCGCTGCCTATCAATACTGACATGTTACCCAGGCCAAACATCCATCAGGCCGTCTGACATGTTTTCTGTGCCAAGCACCAACACCATCCATCAGTGCTGGACTTTTAGAAACCTAATGACCGAATATGAATCAATAAATCATGTTTTCAAACATTCTCTGGTATCAATATGCAAAGCAGAGCTCCAGCACAAGCAGTGACCTCAAAAACAATCACAACAAAGAGCCACCTCTACAGAAAGATGGCCTTTCTGTTATTGATGTACTATGCAGTAGGCCACTGTAAACAAGCAGGAAATTCTCTTCAGCGTGTCTTGTAATGGTGTTCATTGATCCTGTATTTGCAGGGATTAGTGAGCTAACAAAGGCCCAGTAAAGTAGTCAGTCCTGATAAATCTGCAGTGTTTGTTAAGCTATTTCCTTCTCTTTTCATTAAAATGGGTGTCGGAGTGAACAGTGTGACCATGTGTGTTTTTGTTAATGTAGGTGTAAAGGACAGAGAAGAAAAGAGGAAAGAAGGGAAAGGAAAAAAGGAAAAGAAATGACCACACATCCAAGCATGCACACAGATACAATCCAAAATACCCCTTTCTTTCCCCTCACTCTCTCAAAAACACTCGTACACACACATACACACACACACACTCTGAGCTCATTACATCCACCCTGCAGCCTGATGGCTGGTTGACAACTTAGCACCTTCAACTTACTTTCACACTTTCCAAACTTCCCTAACTGCTCGGCCTGCAGCGCACAGTGGAGCTCATTCATTCGGATCCTCAGCGGACGGAGAGGAACAAATAACCCAGCGAAACCTGTCTTCCCCCCGAATCCGCAATATCTTATCGGCTTGAACTCCTGTCTTTACACTCGCACTTTAATTGTTCACATACTGGCCAAATAGTGCCGTTCAGGAATACTCCTCTGTAAAAGTGAAAAACTTTTTTTCCCCCCTAAAGCGACGAGGGGTTCTGTTGTGACTAAAAGTCTCTATCCATCATGCAGATAGGTATGTGTCCCTCGAGGGGACTCCAGCACTCTGGCTGTTGTAATAAAGCGGGCCTATCAGTCAAGATAGAGCAGACATATTACTGTCTATGTGGCCTCCTAATACTTTACACACTCTGTAAACCTGCATGCTGATCCTGCTCACTGTGCAATAACACCACTGCTTAAAACATGGATTTAGAAACAGTGGGAGGCAAACAGCCAGGGTTACATCGCAGAGCAGGGGTAAAGTATATTCATGGTTTATAAATGATTATGGTCAGTGGTGACAAATGTAATATTGCATTCAACAACAAACATTATCAAGGAAAGAGTCTCAGTATCACATTTAATATTTATAGAGTCATTAATAATGTAAATAATAATGAATTTCATGATGAGCCTCTAAACTCAGGCCGTTTCTTGTTTTGTTTTTTATGTCAGAGGATTAATTAACCGCAAGGACAATGGCCAAACACAATCTGCAACCAAAGGAAAACAAAACAATGTGCTGCACTGCGGTCACCACAGAAAGACAGTGGCTGCAGCATCAACAACGCAAGGACACTTACCAAGGATGAAGCAGCACTGCAAGGGCGACTGATTTTTTTTTTTTTTTTTCTCCCACAAACACCCACACGACACCACCATCACTACTACCACCAAAACTGTGGTCTCAGCACACCGTGAATCGTTCCATCCACGCTACAGTACAGTGAGGCTGTATGCTTAATAAGCCTTGGTTTGTGCTCTACAGAGATGTGTCGGTCTTTCAAATAATTCACAAGTGAGCCAAAGGTTAAGTCTTGGCAAATAACTGAATCGTTTGAATGACACAGATAACACCCCAAAAAGCCATACGCATCAGGACAGGCTACAGTAAATCATGGCTTGCACTTTCAAACAGCGCACCTGAACGTGGTGTTTGAAGGCTTGGTGAGTTTTATGGTGTGGCAGGTCATCTGCACTATGTTCAAACACCCTTGGGGCAAAGGAGAATGAGAGCACTCGTTCAAAGACCTCCAGTATGTACAGCTATATATTCCACCTGGGTGGCGAGCAGTAAAGATACAGTGGGAGATCAGTGGGAAGGAATGTTCTGGATTTATGCATGTCGGGTATCACCTGTCAAAAAGTGGGGGAGATATACAGGCTGAGATCCATAATGAAGAGGCCAGGACCTGTGAATGAGGTTTCCACATTTGTGGGTTATGGCTTTTTCTTCCACTTTGTCACACCTGCTTTTTCTCTTCCTCTATCAATGTCTCTGCTCAGGTCTTCAGAGGTGAGATGTTTCTATGAACCTCACGACTCACAGTTCTCCAGCAAAGAATCTTATAATATTCTTTACACTGCTAGTCCTGTCTACTCTGTATGTGGGAAACTTATCCCTTTGTTGTTGGTTTTTTTTTTTTGTGATGGGATCACACCAGCTGCAACGTCCGTCAACATGCTGACGTTCCAACCCATGAGTACTCTGACTCATGGGTCGGATCACACCCATCTTTGAACTTGGCCTTCATTTTGAGCTCAACTACACACCTGTAAAGTTTCGTAACTGTATCTTGCACAGTTGTGACGCTATCGTGTTGAGAAATTCTGTCCACAGACAGACAGACAGACAGACAGACAGACATATAACCACCTGCCAAAGTACTCAAAACCTCCTCTGTGGTGGTTCCCACTACAGTAGATGTCTCCAGGACCACATTTTGCCATGACGACACGCACAGACACAAAAGGTGAAAACAATACCGGCCCACTGTCACGGCTGGTAAGTAGGCACAGGACGCAGTCAATCTTTGCATTTTTCCATATGTTGAAGTGCTGTGCTAAAGTCTGAATTATGAGCAATACGATGTATATAGAGCTTGAAGGATGATGTCTCTTTTAAGCCTTTCCAAAACTAAAATTACAAGACCAAAAGAGCAACGATTGTGTTATCTGCTTTAACTTAAACTGGAACAATAGCATGTCCAGCTGACTATCTTACTTCTCACAATAGTGATGCTACTACCCAGGCTAAGGAACACTATATTCCCCACATACATATGTATATGCGTATAAAATTAACTTGACATGAATTTTAGGTGGAATCGTTTTTGTATGTTGAAATAAACTGTAAACTCTGTCTAAGTCCGTGAAAAGAAGAGGAGAGACTGTACTGAGGTTGTAGCTGCTGGAGTAAGCCATTATCTGCTTTGTCCCCTGGGCCTCTTGCGGGCAGGGAACATGCCGCAATTCCAACCCCAGCCTGAAGCCACTATTTCAGGTCATATTTTGGAGGACGACCCCTTTCCCCTTGCATCATCAAATGCAGCCTCCGACTCTTACCTGAGAGCTTCGGGAGAGCAGAGGATCAGGGTTCAAGAAAACGCAACAGCTCCATCTTGATACCCATCACCTGTCATTATGTGACCCAGGTAATGCACTTAAAATGGCCTGCGGAGCCTTGAGGGTATTTCTTCTGTTTTAAGTATCCACAATCAAAACTCCTTAAAATATCACAGGGTTCCCCTGAGGCTGGATGCACCAGTAGCCTTTGACCTAAAAGGTCAGGTGACTAATTAGACAACACCTCTGCGGAGCGCTGGAATGCTCTGTGCCGAGGGCGGGAAAAGCAGAAGTGGGAACTGTCGATTCCCCTCACTGGGACTATAAACACTCGCAGGAAGATACTTGGAAACAGGTGATTATAACGTGTGTACAGTCGCTCCTTCTGTGTACAACATGCCAAGTGGAAAATGATAGACGAGAACAAGGAGGCGGTTTGGGAAGAAGAGCTAATTGTGGTTAAGTTGGTCGCTGACAAAGGTAAAAGTTATGTGTGTTTGTCTCCCTGCCTGAATGTGATGTCATTTGTTAACTTTCACCTTATTTTATTGAAAAGCACCCCTTTGTTAGCTGTGCTGGTTGCTAAAAGGGGCGTAGTATAATTTAATGTGTTTAGATGGAGGGTACGAGCCGAGTTCTAATGACATATAATGGTCTGTGTCCTACAGCAGTTTATTGGCTTTTCAAGGACGTAATGATAGTCAATGGCCATGCATTACATTTCAGACCATGGCCCCCATTAGGTCCAATAGGATCTTTCATCTTTTACCCTCCTGCTTGTAACCAGTAGAGGATCCTATGTCACTGTCAAAACGCTCTCCCCGAGGTACAGGAATCAACTCCAGGCCACCTTGACACAGAATTCAACGTGATTGATGGTAATTGCCTTTTGTGAAAATGCCAGAGCCACTGAAGACTCTTTATTTTCCTCCCTGCCTTTCATAAAGAGCAACTAAAATACTTCACCTGATCTATATGAGGAAATGGTAGGCATCCTATGAAATGCATGACACATCCAGCTCTCTGCACTAAATGGCTTAATTATGCTGATGACATGTTGCGATTCATTGGCCCATTTGGACGCGGTGGCTGTGGTCGAGAGTGGCCCGATTTAGAAGGGATAAAAAGACTATTGTGTGTGTGAGGATGAACGGGGAGAATATATAAGGCATTTGAAACTGAAACCAGATGTGTGCATGAGTGTGTTCTTGTGTGTGTGTGTGTGTGTGTGTGTGTGTGTGTGTGTGTGTGTGTGTGTGTGTGTGTGTGTGTATATGTGTGTGTGTGCAAATGTAGTGCTTGTTTAAAGTGTGCCGGCCATGCCGTTGCTTGGTCAGTGAGTTTTTTTTTTTTAAGAAGTTGCGGTGTGCGAAGAAGTATGGCTGGTACAATTAAAGGAAAGGATAAAATGAGTAACATGGTGGGGAAAGGAACATGTACGAAACTGCTTAAGGGTTTTGGGAACAGTGAAGGGACGAGGATAATGGGGACAGAATATATCCAGAAATGTTTTCCTGACTCAGCAAAACAGCCCCATTGGAGGAAGAGACAATGTCAAACGCTGACATCCTGGATACACATCACTGTAACAAAGGACGGGCACATAATCTCACCCAGGGATGACCTGCATGAAACTGTCATCTTACATAAACGGCTGTCCCGAAAAAGAAAACTCTCCCACAGCAGCTGAACAATGTTCAGAGCTGCTCGCTCTGTCAGTGCAGCGACCAAACCGAGCGGCAGAAAATAATTTCTGTTTGGGGGGAAGTAATGAAAAAAGTGCTCTGGCATAGCTCAGGACAACATAAGCCAAGAGACTAATTCCGCCACGGCTCCACAAATGTCCCCTTTCCTTATACCTTGAATATTTCCAGCCGCGCCAAATAAAATTGTTCCAGGTGCGCCAATGAAAAGGACATGCCCGCTCTCCTAAAAGCAGGGCCAAGGGCTGTTAAAGCGAAGCGCGGTGAATTCAGCCAGGCTTTGTGACGGCTGAACTGAAGTAGTGGCCAGTGGCCCTGGGGAGGCTGAGTGCCCTCTCTCACAATACTGAGTGGTGTTTTACTGACAGGTGCCTGCTAACCATTATAACACATGGCAGATTGATTTCGTCTCATAACATCTGACCGAAACAGGGATACAGAGCCCGGGGTGGGTTTTTATAAACAAACCATTGTGATGTAAAAACACGTTTAATGACGTGATATTTGGTAGGATTTTCAATTTATTTTAATTTCTACATCACCTTGGAAAAATATAACAGGCTCTTTTGTTTTCTGACATCTTATAAGCAAAACTATGAATTGACTAATTGAGTAAAGATGCTGATACAGTTCAGAACTAATTTAATCTTACAAATATATAGACTCTCTAATGTAGTTACTAAAAAGTTCAGTCTTCAAAGGAGTATGGTTTTCCAGTGCCATGTGAACCATAAAGTAGACTATAGTATCTGAGACTACAGAGAAGTCAGTGAGTGGAGCAGGCCAGGATTCATTACTAACTAACAGATCGCAACAACTCTCAACAGCTCCTACTTATATCTTGGTTTTTTTTTTTTTTTTTAGTAAGGCTCTAACAATCTCCAGGTCTAAAGGAGCGGAGCTTTCTGTTTGAGTTTCATCAGTGCCAGTAAGTTGAAACCTGAGCAGAGGAAAAAGGGCACCTCTACGTATGGAAAGGCTTAGGTGAGTAGTAAACTCCCTCTTACGGAACTGATGAGAAACACCTGGGTGTCTGAGCAACAACATCAGCCAGACGAATCAAAGCCAGAATAGATGATTGAGAGCGAGGCGGCACAAATCAAAACCTCTGATCACACAGTCACAAGCTAAGAAAACGTACACGAATGGCTGACCCAGTAGGACTGGAATGAAACCCGAAACACCCCCTTCAAAGACACAACACAAACAAAATATGAGGACTGAACAGCAAACTGAACACATTAATCAAATACTCAGTAGTAAACATTAAACAAACAAACGGAGGTCTGCATAAATAGCCAAGATCCAAGTTATGACACACAAAGAACTTCACATTAACAAGCGCAACTGTAGGCACACTGGGACACAAACAAAATCAAGCCACTTTGAAAAGAAATGCTTGCATCATTTAATCTATGTGTGAGGTTCCAAGTGACGGTCTCTCTCCACTTTCTCTCTTGATTGTGCCACAAATGATTAAAATGGGGCGCTGGGATCTCTCTGTGCTTTGGTCAAAGTCATTAGAGGGACGCCTGTTGAAAACAATCAAATGAGGGCAGAGGGAACGCTAAAGAGCTGGAACTTGTCTAATTCTTGGCCAGTGCTGCCAAACACTTCTCCCTCAATGTGAAAAGAAGTGAGTTGGGTAAAACCAAGATAAGTGCCCTGGGCAATTTTAGCCCTAACTGCCCTGAGCTGCGAGCTCTTTTTGGGTGGTGTAACCAGATATTTCTTCATTTAAACTCTCTTCATGAAACCCTATTACACCTCAACCAAGAGTGACCATTCTCTATGTTGTACATCAATTGAAAGTAATTCTATTTTGGATAATCGCAGGGGTTTGATGTTTTAATTTCCTCTTTCTGGGGAAGCGCCAGGTATTGGCAAATAGTATGTGAGCGGAAATGAAACACAAATGTCTCTGACTCTGTGGTCCAAGGTTCATGATGGGTTTCAAGGAGGCAATGTGCCCTTCGCTGCCCACTGGTGATTCGTGTACTGTGCCAGCTTTGTGTATGTGAGCATTATGAGGAGAGGACACATGTCAAAAGTTTTGGCTTTTACTTTCTTTCAAAGCGTGACACCCCCCTTACTGTACTCTATGTTTATACTGTTGTCTGTCTGCTGTTTTTGTGCTGTGTGTTGGCGTCAGTGCTAATAGGTCTGTCAGATGAGATGCTGCTGAGAGCAGTTGTCACAGCCCCGATGTCCAAACTGGCAGCATTCACTTTCCACTTCCAGTCCCGGGAGAGAGTTTGACCTGAGTGGAGTTACCACAATGCACTTTCATGCTGCCCAGTCGGTCATCTAACCCTGCATGCACACACACGCTCTCTCTCTCTCTCTCTCTCTCTCTCTCTCTCTCACATACACACACACACACACACACAGCTAATGTAACCAGATGACATGCTTTAAGAGTCCTCAGACCTTATTCATTATTGTGTATTAAACTGTTCTGATCAGTCATATAAACAGTTCAGTCACAATTTATAACTAAATGTTCTGCTAAAACACGGACGAGAGAGCCAAGTTTTCAGTGTGTGTGACATCAACATACATACAGTGGATGGTTTTGATGACATCGCGCATGAACAAGGGTTTCACAAGTACATGGGCACATTTTCATTTACAAGGACATGGCACATTTTCAAATGGTGTGGAAGCAGAGTAGAAGTTTCTGGCACAACTTCACCTACTTCCAAAATGAATGGAGAAGGGAAAAAAGTCTAAAGGGGTCAAAACTCCAGCAACACTTGCTGAATACAGAGAAACTTTGTTGTTAGACAGATGCGTTTTGGCTTGCGGCCTTCATCAGGGTCATAACATTTTCAAATGGTAACAGGCACAACACAATGTACATGCAAGTTTTCTAATATAAGCACAAATATTTCAGGTCCACAGAATCGTCTTCCTTTTCATTAATAATGTAGCAGCTCACAAAAACATCTCTTTGCAACAAATCAGCATCGTGTATAGATAATTAAACGACAGAAGCAGGTGGATTAATTGGCCTGACATGACAATATAAAAAGGATTGCATTGGATTTTTTCTACTTTCAATTTGAACTAAAAGTTAAAGGACATTTTAGAACACAAACCTCTAATGGTAACAACTCCTCAACATACCATTATTTTCATACAAAAAACTATCCCTTAAAGTTTAAATGATTTTTTGTTTTTTCTTTCTCCAAATAGTGAAACAGTTTCAAAGTTATGGCTTTAAATATAAAATGTCTAACGGTGAAGATCCACACATCATACATCAACAAACTTATCATTTCCTCCAACAACTGTCAGTGCTTTTTGCAATATCCTGCTAGGAGATTAAATCATGTATCAAGAAACAAATCTGTATAAACAGCTGAAATAAAAGTCGAAAGAATCTGCTGGTAACCTTAGATTTCTTTGTGTCACAGTGTCAAGGGACTGGGAAATGTCATTCTGGTTAAAATTAGAGTCAGACTCCTGGTAGGTTATCTCACTTTAAACTTTTTCCCATAAATTCCAATTTCCTCAGAAAATGTCAAAACAACAATGGGTCTTCCTGCACAGAGTCGGGCTTTGGCCTACAACACAACACATGTAATTCTCCTTGCACATGCAAATTTTTAAGGTCAGGCACTTGTGCACACACACACGCAGAATCTCTGCAGTGCGCACACACAGCTCATGAAAAACACCCACTGTGCCCGCAGATGAGGCTGAGTACACAATGGAGCCAGAGGACAGAGACCTCAACTGAGACTTAACAGGAAAACAGCATGGCAGCGCGTTGGCCAGCCAGTAGCGATCTCAGAAAGAAAACACTTCTGTATTATTCCAACCAGAGGAGACCGTATTGGCCATTTTGCCTGTTCTACAGCGAGACCTGTTTAGCCTTTGACTGATTTCACAGTAACTACTACTGTCTGTGGTCTACAATAACCACAGCACCCATGCTTTCATTGGAAGTGAATGAAAGTAGTGACCTCACTGCATTCGACTGGACCACCCTTAACTGAAAGCTCCCAGAGAAAATCAAAGTGTCACAGTTTGGGGCCTTATATGAAACCAATCCTCCCGTCAGGCGCCATTGTTACATTTCCCATACAGTACTGAAACGCTGTGTTCGTCTGGAGGCGCAGCTGCAGAACATCCATGTGCTGATGTTTATATGTGGACCTGGAAATCCAGCAGAGCTCTGACACCGCTTTTAACAAGCCTCTGCGGAATGCACCGCACATGCAAACACAAACACACACAGCACCATTGAAGCAGCGTACAAACAAACACACATACATACAACTGTTCCCACATGCGCACGCACTTAGGACAGAAATTACGACGTTGCACAATAGTTCAAGTGACCTCAACCTGCAAAAACCTCCGTGTTTTTCTCCTTTACCAGCAGTTCTACGAGCACAGCACATATATATTTATGACAAAAATGTATTTTCTTTCTTGCTGTAGCAATTTTTCCTCTGAAATAAACTGCGCTGAAATCAAAATGGAACTCATTCATCTCTGTCTCAGTGGCTCTTATTAATAAATACAGCCAAGGCATGTGAAGAGAGAAGTGTGTGCTTGCATTAGGGTGTATGTATGTGATGGATATTAACTGTGGGAGAAATGTAATGCTTGTAGTACTGCTTGTAACGCTTGTAGCTTTGTTGTGTTTGCACGAGAGTGTTTGCTGCCCAGAGGACAAGTAGAAGGCACCCAGATCCAAATGACTCTCTCCCCGTGCATTGGTGCTGGCTCAGCAGGCTTTGAGCCCGCTTCATTCAGCTCCCTGATTGCATTGGCCTTCTGTCCACCTAGCCATTGATTCCCATGCTCCCAGCCAAGCAGTTTTCTGTTTGCCTTGCTCTCCTCTCAATACCTACAACCAAAGCTGCCTCAATACTGGTATTACCATGGTGTTACCTGTATTAGTGCCGAGGTCAACGGGTTTGAGAGGGGACGGTTCATGTGTAGAGGAAGATGCATGGATCCCGGCTTAGGGAGCCTGACATCATGACTTACACCCTGCTGCACTGGTAAAACAGAGAACGGCTTGAACAATCCCAAAGGTCAGGAGGTGCTGTTTCATCATTCCGCTTAAGAGGTCTATCACTTTGACTTAAGTTCAATTATTGGTATTTGAAGTCCTGTGAGGAAACACTTTGCAAAAGGTTACAGGGGTTAGTGGCAAAGTGGATAAAAGCTTTTATTCATTAGTTCAAAACATCCTATCCAGGATGAAATCTTAGTTTCCGAAATATCTGTTTCACCCAAAAAAACTCAACTGTCCCTGTAGCAATGGATCAAAATCACACAAAGAGAACCTGCTGTGAAAATAATATTGGCTTTCCATGCTGTCGAAAACACAGAGGGCACATTGAGTTTATAATAGTGCTCTATCTTTTGAGCGTGTCTTTGATAAGAATCTGCTCAATTGTACAATGAAGACATTTTAAGACTGTAATGTGTGCTGTCTATGACATGTTGAGATATTATCCGTCTTCTCCACCGGAGTTCCACTATGACTAAACTTTTGCATTACAACTGTCCCGTCATTCATGCTCAGCTACGATGGAGATTTCATAATGGACGGTAATACGAAACCGGTCGCAGAGGTGGGAACGTTCGCAGACACAAAATATTCCCAAAAAACACAAAGGAATGCAAGTCAAGCCTTTGAAGATTAGAAACCTAAGCAGGCAGTCAGATAACGTTCTCTGACAGCAGAGTTTTACAAAGAGGGGTTCTAAAGTTCCTCGTGCAGTTTTTTTCTTTTAGAGGAACACATTACATTCACCTGTATGGTTTGATTGTAGATAGGTTGATGGGCTCTGACTATGGAAGTAAAGAAAGGCCATAATCATTAGAATTTTTGAGGCAACTGAACTCCTCATGGTACATTTAAACACAATACTTAATAGAGAGATTTAAACGCCTCCAAAACCCAATCTGAATTGTATTTGTTTCCCCTCTTTTTTTTTATTTCTGGAATGTAATTCAAGTTTTGCAATTTTAAAAGAACATGTTTGTTTTTTTTTAATCTATGAATTTAGTCTGAATTTACCAAAACAATTTGAGCAACCTAATTTTTTGATTGTAGTTTTCTTAAATACTGAACTTTTTATTCAGTTAAAAAACATGGCTTTCAGTGTAAAATGTTTCATTCTACAAATTCAGTGGTATTTAAATTTCAGCATTAAGTTTACAGGAGTGATTCAATTTCACAATTACTAATTCAGTTGCTTCTAAGATTCAAATCCTTTTGGCATTTATTTGCCTCCATTGTTGAACTTTCAACCGTGAGAAAAAGAGATGATGCAACAAACATGAAGAAAAACTACAGAGATTGTGAGGAAAGAACAAAGTGTAGACAGACTGACCCAAAGAATTCCTCCTAATGAATTCACTCTTACATGCGGCCAGGCACTTTAATGAAAATCAATAGTGTAATTTTCTACTTAGATAACCCAATCCCTCGAAACTGATTCCCTCATTTCCTCTCGGTGCATCTTCGATTATTCAATCAAGGAGTCGACCCCGACAGCACCTTGGTACGGAGGTTATAGTTTTAAAGTCAGTCAACTTCAGCTCATGGCGATTTCACCCGCCCACTACAAATGCTCAAATTCAGTACCTGTTTGTTGTATAATCCCTCTTACTGAGACATGCTCCTTATTTATGACTCAATCAATGTCGACCCACAGACCTGGAGGCCAATCGATATGATTACAGGGCTGTTAAAAATCTGTCAAGACTTGCCAAGTCCCAGTTCAATTGTGCTGATTGGGCAGCTTCAGAAGGTGCCTATAGGTTGTCAGTCATTGAAGTCTCACTCCACAGACGTCCAGGGATTTTGCAGAGGGCTAATCAGGGGGAACTTTTCATTTTAGTGCAACTTAAACCACAATCACAAAATTTGTCTTATTGAGCTCCTTCCCAGCCAAGCCTGACTCCCTGCTCTAAGTGTGCTCATGTTTTCCCCCGGAGACATTTAAAGACCTTTAGCGCCAAGCAACCCTGGGACTACGGAGCACCTTCTATCACTTTGTTAAACACTTTAAATTTGGGTGGGCCCAGTTGTTCTGGGCTGATTTCATTGTGCCACACTGTTGAGTTGGCATTTCAACTCCTGTTTCCTGCCAGGAAAACGCTAATGCAAGTTGTAAACGGAAGGTACTGCAAACAATTATAAATGCGTCTAGACACATAAACTGTGTTGTTGAGGGTGAAACTGATAAGTTGTGGAAATAGTCGGTTTGAATTTAAAGCTGATACATATATGAAAGCTTTTATGTTTAATTCAATGCAAAAATCAATAGCAGACAAGATTTGTGTGCTAAATAAAAAGCAAGCATTATAATACCACTAGCATGTTGTAACACTTTCTGTGTTAGAAATAGGTTTGATGTTGAGGGAGGACAATTAACAGACCAAATAATTCTTCATGATATTTTCTGAAATCTACCCAGAATCTGCATTTCACAATCTGTACCTGTCGAAGTCCATAAATCAACTTTTATCATGTGCTGGAACTTCATAAATCTCAATATGCACATGAAAGAGGGGCCTCTGCTGATGCCGTGCCAAAAGCGATTCAGAATCTCATGAAAAGGAATCAGCATCCAGATGCAGTTAGCATGGGGTTTCTGTTTTTTATTTAATCTGTGGTCCGATCTGGGACTGAGGTAAGCGTGAGCTGATCGCTACCAACAGCTGGTATGTGCTCATTTCCATTGTCTGGATCATCTTTCTCTTTTGGACAGGCAGAAAAAGAGGGCTTATAAGGTGGACATGCACTGGGAGAAGATGGAAAGGCAGAAAGCAAAACAGGAAAGTGGAGAGAAGTGAAAGTGTGAGAAACAAAGAGTTAGAAAGGCAGACAGAGAGGTCGGGCCTCATGGTACCTGATCAAACAACTTGACAGTGTGTCAACACACATCTGGGCAAGATATGTTGCCTCCTTCCCATTATGAAACTAACTCCTCTCCTCCTCCACATTCCCTTGATGCACAGTGATCCTATTAAAATAAGAAAACACATTTGATATCAGTGCAGTCATATTTCATTACAATAAATACTGATCAAGACGACGACTGACCGAAGGGACAGAAATAAAGCTATATGTTAATTACATCAGAGTTTCACTCCTCAAACGACTCCTCACAGTCTGTGAGCACTTGGCAAAGATTCCACTCCTTTCATTCCCTTGTTTGCTCTTGGCAGCCTCCTCTTGTTTTTATGAACTGGCCCTTTAATCCTATCCAACCACAATTGATGCAAAAAACACGGGGCATTGGAGTATACACCAGGCAATTACACAAACACAAACATGTCCTAACATTTACAGCAATGATTGAAGTCAAGGCCTGAAACCTTGAAGAGTCAGAATGAGCCCATTTCCCAAGGGCAGGCGGACTGCACATGCACGGGGCTGAACAGTGACCATTCGTGATTCAAGGCATGTTCAGGGCATTATTCTTGGCATGAGGACACATCGCATCTGATATTACTTCCGTACTGTAATAATAAACCGCTTCATCTCTTCGGAAGGGATGGATAGAGTGTTCTGGAGGGCACGGCCCTTCCTGAAATTACATACCAGATGCTGAGGGCATCTCTTCTTCCTGATATACACAGAAATAAAAGCTAAGAGTAATGAAAGTACTGTGTGTGGCTGCAAATGCCTTCAGTAGCCCCCCACACTCCTGTGGATACACTGCTTCAATATGATCTCAAATGAGGATTGACACAGATGGAATAAACTGTTCGTTTGTGACATATGAAAGAGGAGAAAAAACGAAATTCATCAAATGAGTCAAGTAAGACTATGACAACACACAGCGGAGTAAATGCAGTTTGTAACACACATGAAACAGAGCACAACACATCCACATGTAAATAAACACACACACACACACACACACACACACACACACACACACACACACACACACACACACACACACACAGAGTCCTGAAAGCCTCAGTGACATAATCGTGTGTGTGTGATCATTAAGTGACTGTGGCAGGTTGTTTTTGCCCAGGTTGCCCTCTCTGCATCTGTTCCCTATAGTGCCTCATTAGTGGAATTCCTCCGGGGAGCTGATGGGCAGGTCAGGAAGACGGTCGCAGACCTCCGCTGTCTGTGAAGCTGACAGGGCTGATAACGTCGAGGTCTGGATGGAATTTTAGGGGTCCAGGGGGAGGGGGACAGAGAGGGGGAGGCGAGGTTGGGTCTTGTGCTCACGATCTGATGAGAAAGTGAAGCTGAGGAGACGTGTGACTAAGGCATCCCAGCATGCAACCTCAGCTCCTTGTTGCTTCCCATCAAAGGTTTGCTGCTGTGTCCTGGAGCCTATAGTTAATGCAAGCATATATGACGGAACCATTAAAGGGTCAATTCACCCAAATAGCAAAAAGATTTTTTATTTATTTTATTTAATATTAAATTTAATATTATTTAATTATATATATATATATATATATATATACACACAATTCCTTTTCTTTTGATTTGATTAATTTTATTTTTTTATTATTACTTTATTTTCCTACACTTTTTCCCTGTTTCTTCATTTTTTCCCAGTGTGTACTGCAGTGTGGTATTTTGATAAATTGTTTATTGTGACATTTGCAGCTATATTGATTGTGTGAGAAGGTCAAACCTTCTCTGGGCAGCTGTATGTGACTGCTCATTACTGCACAAACTGTTTCTGCATATTTATACATTTGGTCATCTGCACATTTCATGAGTCTGATGATGCACTGAGGGATTACATGTCAATCAGTTGAAGGTGTGGTCTCTGACACAAAGTGATTGCTTAGGGTTAAAGACACAAGGAGGAATGTTTTGTACTTAAATGTGTACATGTGTACTCGAGAAAAAAAAAAATCAGATTTTGATGGAGAATCTACAGTCCAGATTGTCAGCAACTTTTATTGGATGAACTCTAAATCCTTTGAGCTTCACAAACAAAATTCCATTAACCTCCATTGTATTTGATTCATGGGAGAAATATCAGTGATGGATATCTCAAAATATCAGCAGATAAAACAAAAACTATACAGTTAATTTGAGTGAACTGACCCTTTAAGGTTTATCACCTCTCTCATGTTTCATACTTAACTCTCTCACACCTTCTCTGGCCCCCTATTTCGTTCTCCCTCACCGTTTATTTCACCGACTCTTTCCCGACGGATACTTTTCTGTCACTGACGCGTCCTCCATCACTAGTTGAGCGTTCCTTGATAGACTTCATGCAATCAGTGCGAGTCACAGATAAATATCAGTAAACAGTGAGTGATGTCTCTCAGCTGGTTTTGATTTTTTCTGCTGTCTTAGCAGGTCAGTCAGCGTCTTACACCGGATCAGAAAACCTGAACATGATACCTTGCAAATCCCAGGAGACCACTGAGGTTTGACCACTGCTGTCCCTGAATTATACACATGCATGAGTGCACAGCTATCCACACAAAAAAACACACACCCATACTCATGGTCAATACCAAAGTGAAACTAATGGTACGCATGTGTACTGAGACGCATGCAGGCTAAAATGCCCCCAGAGCAATCACATGTCCACTTCATTTTTGAGAGACAGCATCTGTGAATATATACATTTCTTATTCTTTGGTTGCCCAGCACTCAGTGTTACAGGACATGACAGGTGTCAGCATACGTTTTTTTTTTCTCCATATGAGAGTATATCATTTTCACCTTGAGTCAATATCTCTATTTGAAGTCAATGGGAGTTTCATTCTTTAGCTCCTCTGTTCTGTGGGTGAGAGGAAGTTCACAGCCCATCAATGCAAATGAAAAGCTTTCACAAGCAATTTAACTCTACCTATGTGTGACGCCAGCTGAGCAGCCATCGGCTTCTGTGAGACTTGGGGTCAGAGTAACTTGGCAACGAATTCAGTTTGACCAATTGGGAGCACAAAATAACCAGTTAATGAGATAACTCCAATTAAGTCTGACTGAGAATCGAGCCTTGCATAAGAACATACCTCCTTCTGATTTACAACAAGGCAGGCCTTAACAGGAAACTCCAGATGGGAAGTGAAGCAATAAAGATAGATTTGTAAAACAAAGTTGATTTAGTGTGATAATAGTAAGATTATCCTTTAGAATGAGTGAAATTTAAGTGAGTGTTATGTGTGTTGGTTTTATCCTAATCCATGTTCCTCTTGTCCTTTTTCGTACATTTAAAATTATAGTCAAATTAATAGCAATATATTCGCCCATACTGTTAAAGTTCGCATTGAAATCAGTCAATTCATGTGTTTGCATTTGTGCTTCATAAGCTCAGTGAGTATTATTTTGTTACTGACACAAACTCGTGCAAAATATAAAACTTTATGAGAGACTGTAAACCAGGCTACAAGTAACCACTAACTTCATGGAGAATGGAGTGTTTCAGATTTTTAATGGTGAACACATTCCCATTTCTCAGCTCAGTTCTGTTCCAACTATTGATAAAATGTGAAACTAACAGCCTAATAGGTCGCGGCTGGCCTTGCATTGTAGTCGAGTGCCAAGCCTTCACTGAGGATCATACACTGCTTTTATTGTAGCTGAGCCACAGTCCTGCATAGAAAACTAGTCGACCCTCTCGCCTTATTCTTTTTCTGTCATACATTTGGTGCCACATTTTCCTTGTCCTGTGCACGCTCCGTTTCCCCATTGCATCACTCACAAAGAGTGTAGTTAACTATTGGCAGGTACTCCAAAATCTGGTTGGATTTAATCAAATGTGACTGCCCATTTTAAACAGGCCTCAAATATGAAACTGCTCTCCCTCCGCCTAATCCCACAAGGCTACGAATATCCATATAAATGTGTCACATTTGTCTGAATCCACAGATTTGACAGGCTACAGTACAAGCAATCATTTAGGGCTGACGGACACCATGGTACACTGAAAAAATAAATAAATAAAGAATATAAAACAGCAGTCCCATTTTACAATTTCATCTTCCTTCCATTTTGGTTCCCCGGGCCTGAGGAATTTCAGTAGGATTTTTCAGCATCAGCTTTAAATGGAATTACATCCAGATGTGGCCTGAGCCTGGCTCACGGTCAGTCAGGGGTGGAGATGCAGAATAGGTGAATGGGGTAAGGGGGACAAGGAGAAACCACGTGGTTTCCGGCACACTCCAAGATGCACTGAATAAACATGACCCTGCTGTGACTCTTACTAGCCGGCCTCGCCCTCAGGGGGGCTCCTGCGGGTCCATTAGACCTGTTCAGATACCTCAGGGCTGACCTGCCCTATTTCAAACTCAATCAGTGTCCCATAGGAGAGCTGTTATATTGCTGCACGGCTACAACACAGCCACTACACGACAACAAGGGCCTCTATTACGGAAGAGAGTGAACCCATATACCTACAGGACAGACTCTGGCTCCGCTGAAGGAAAACAATTCAAGCACTAAATTGGGTTTTGATTCCTTTTTCTTAACAATATCCAGCACACACACAATGGAGGCGCGGAGCAGGTCCCAGAGGATAACATGCATGGCTTCTAAAAGGTTATTTTTCATCTATGCATCGTAGAGCCATGTCTAAAATCGGCCTCTCCTTCTCTGTAATGGATTCCTGTGGCTGCACTTGGCCGTCATGCTCAAGTTGCGTGGGTTGCATCATGAAAACACTTGGAGGAATCAGACTTGGGGTTAGCTGACGTCCTCTCGTTCCGTCAAGTGTAAAGCAAAACAGATACACGGCACTGATGTTGAACAGCCTAATCACAAAATAACCAATAACTGCGTTCTTTAATACCACCCACGGTTAGTTACACACGGGGGATTTTCAATGACTAATGGCACTTTGTTCAGTCCTACCTCATCCCTCACCCTCGAATCACCCTTTCTGGAGGATGAACAAACAAGGATGGACCAATTTTTCTATTCAACCAAAGAGCAAACAGAGAAAAGCTTTCACTAACTTGGGCCAAAAGTGGATAAAGCAAACAATCCTCTTGCATTTTAACCCCAGCACTTAAGAGTAAAACGAAAACAAGCTCTCAAAATAAAAGTGACTGAAACAGCAGCAGGAGCGGGAAAATTAATTAGTACAATTAAAACATTGTCTAAGTGTTACTTTCACTCCATAATGTGGTAAAATACAGTACCGTCACCTCAGCAGCTCTTCCCCACATTTTCAGTCTGTAACCTACTTTTGTGTCGGAGCTAGCGGTGACTCTGCAGGCATTATCAGCTCCTTTTAACACCAACACTCGCAGCACTAGAATCAGTACTGCAGGCACTTATTTTCACATGCTGGAGAGTAATTACCGAACGCTTGCAACTCATTGGCGTTCTCCCTGTGCCATAGTGACTGTAATTATCTATTCATGCATCGCATTCCTCAGAAAAGCGTATCGATTCCAGCTGTGATGGGGGACTCTCTGCTGCTCAAAGCAACGGAGAACCAGCAGAAGAAAACATGTTTTTATATTTGATTAACAGAATCATCATTAACCATTAAAGTCACAAAATAGATTCTGCTAGAACGCAGTGTCTCAAATCTGACAGTGTTCCACTGATGTTGTTTAACACTTACATATTCTCTGCTGGTTCATACAACTGATCATTTCTGGGTGATAATAAAAGCTCTTTTCATATTTTCCCAGTTTCAATATAGCAACAACATGAACATGTTAAAGTTAAGATTTTCATCAAATTTACCTCAAGCATTAATTAATCATAACGTCAAAATAATTTGTGCTTGGAGTTCAATCCAAAAACAACCTGGCAGAGGGAAACCATCTAAAGGTTTGGCTCTTAGGAGTTACATTGTCCTATAGAAGAAAGTGTTTACTTTTCACAGGGCTCATCACTGACTGTGATTGGTTAATCACGCGAGGGGTATGAAATCAACCATTGGACGTCTCTGCTCCTACATACCAGATCTCACCAAGCGGAGAAGTTATTCTGGGGTTGCCACATGATTATTTGGATTCGTGTCAAGGCTTTAAATTCAAAACCACAAGCATCCGGAGCGCTTAACCCAAACCCTTGACTAATCAGCCCCAAGATTTGGGAGTAGAGTGAGTGGTTTTCTCACAGGTACGGGAGCATCAATGAACACCCCCCCTCCCAAAAAAAACTGGGTTTGACTCCTTCACATGTGGCTCTTTGCTACAAAATCAGGGCATCTGCCAAGAAGTATTCCAGTCACTGGCTTTCTGATTTTTCCCATACCATTCTGTGCTGAAAATTAAGCCTTTATGTTCACTGTGGATGTGTTGCAAGTTTATACTGACCACTATGTGACTGCTGAACTATGTTGAGAGAGTGATAAAAAAAAAAAAAAAAAAGAACCGGCTGACTTTTCAAGAGCAGCTCTGCCCATACATAAAAACATCCATAAAAATGTTATGAGGTTATTGGGTAGACAGATATCACAATAGCCTAACTGAGTAAGAGCAACTGGTTCGTCTTAAGATGGTCATAAAAACTAACCGATAACCTTCCGAAGAAAAACTATGTAAATGTAATCTGTCCTGCAGGAAATCAAACATTGTTTGGTTTGGTTTATGTGTTTTAATCCAGAAAGAAGCATCATGCTGACAGATTATTTGTGAAAACCTTTAGTTTCAACACCATCCAGTAAACATTCATCATCACAGAAATGATGGAACCAACCAGATAATAATAAATTCAATAAACAATAAATTCTGGATAAACACTGAAACATTTAATCAAATGAGAATTTTTCAAAATCGGCATCAGCTAATTAAAAATTATGCACTAAAGAAAACTAGAGAACATGTTAACCTTTATATAATCTTTTACATTTCTGCTTCAAAATTTCACCCAATCTTGATTCTCATACAGTAATATATCTCTTTTCCTTCTTAAACGATATTGTAATTTGCATTAATAAGTAGCTCACATTTCTCATGATTTTTTTTCTTGGTTTTCTTACAACTGAAACATTATAATGAGGAAAGACAGAGTAATTCTCTGTGCTCTTGACATCTAAGAACTGAATGAGCATTCTTGCATAATAACCATTGTCCCAAAAGGAAAGAGAGATCCACAGGGCCTCTCTTTGCAAAATCTGCTCACATGACTAAAAAACAACCTTAAGGGAAGACTGTCTATTCTCTCAAATAAAAAAATTGAAAAAACAACTCCGTTATGGGAGTAGATGAGAGTAATCCTATCTACACAGGATCTGTGCATTGCCTTACGGCCATATCACTTGCTGGTTCTGGGTGGGATTGTGTTTCAATTTCAACCTAAGTACCTACTGCCCTTCATCATTTACATTCTGGCTTGGAATTGATAAGGTACCCTTTAAGAAGTTCACGTGTTCCCAAAAGGGTGAGAGGTCCACAGACACCCACTCACCATCAAAGATTACGACTGAAAAACTAAACAGCATCTGCACAAGTGATTGATGCATGAACTCAGGCTGAGTTCTCAGTTGACTTCAGCTTCTCCGTTTCTGCTATCTGAGCAGGAGATTTTCATGGCATACAGCCTGCACGAAGCCTGCCGGACATACTGTGCCTCTTCATAAAGTACATCAAAAATATGCACCAATTACATTTTAAAGTGTGTCTTCATCTTTCACTGGTTATCTTGTATCTTTAGAGATGTAGAGACATGAAGCAGATTATTGTGCTCGCCTAACTAACACTGATCCCCTGTCCCATCAGCCAAAACCACTAATTGGACTACCACAGACACTCTTGCCAGCTTCTCCAAAACTAGCAATGAGCTGAAACCCCCGAGAGCAGCTCTGCCAAACAAGCACTACAGTGAACAATGTGTAGTTGCTGTCAGAGGTCATTGAAATTATCTCTCTACAAATTACTTTGTGGGCTCATGGTAATGTGAGGCCTCGAGCAGAGGGGGTGGGGAGCGGCAAATTCAAGTCTCATGGATAATGTAGAGTTGGTAGGGGCCCAGGAAAGCATCATCGCAGTTCAGATGATCTCTCTGCGATCCTAACCGCTGACATAGAGGAAAGACGCATCACTGCAAAACACCGGATACACAGCCACAGCTCTCATATCAGATTCCTTACATAGTTTGTGTTATTGAAACATAGCCAGATGGAAATGATACAGCTGGTCCTTTGTCATATGTTGTCATTTAGGATGGATTTACACAGAATTCGTGATTTATTTTCAGGCTGTGAGCATCCAGCAAGTATTGACATTAACATTTAATAGTCCTCCTACTGACAGAATTTTATCCTTGCAGGTCTGTCAAACTGACATGGTTAAAACTCTCTGGACTAAATCGAAATCCAAAGCTGTAGGCAAGTATTAATATAGAAATCTACACTCTGTGACATGTTCGAAGATATGTCAACACCTGTGTCATTGGCAAGTCAGCAGGTGTTTTCCCTGTTTGTTCCGTACTAAACTAGACCAGCACTATTCTCCCAGCAAAGACACTGACCTACAGTGAAAGTTCAACCATCCTCTGCCCTTACAGCAGTTAGGGTCGTACAAGTTGAACACAAGTGGCAAAGCAATCACTATAAAGCAAAGATGGAGTCAGGGCTTGGGGGAGGCAGACACAAGAGAAGGAGAGCAGGTTTCTCCCCAGACAAACAGGGTCATTAGCACTTTCAGAGGGAGTCCCAGCAGGAGGTCAGGACATGGGGAGTTTGATCTCAGTGAGAGCGTCTGAAGCCATGAAATGTGGGGGCAAACCTAAACCATGGGGAAGGGCACAAATGGTAGAGCGATCACAGGGCTGCAAGCGGAGTTCCGCTTTAAAAGGGGTCAGGTGGCTTTTTCATCTCCGCTGAAGGCGCTCGGCAAAAGTGACGTGATACACAAAGGACAGGCGCTGTGTTGATTGACAGACACTAGAGGACGAGGTTAACGCTATTCTGCATACGTCCATACAGCCTAAACAAAAGGACAACAAAGCAGAAATAACAAGAGAAAGTAGAGCAGCCGGATTAGTCTCCGAGTTCTCCCTCAGACAGGAGGTTGAGAAATTGGACACATTAAGTGATGGATGCTAAACTGTCAGTTCTAATAGGCAGCAAGGCAGTAGGCACTGTACTGCTGCTTCAGGAGTCCAGGAGAGAACAGTCCAATGATCAACACAAGGGAGCCAATTAAAAACCAGACTTTGGCAGCCAACTGCATTACACTGACCCTGATGTGACGCTGGAAATACATCAGAATCCACGGAGAGGGTTTTTTTTCCATTTTATTTTTATTTGCAGCAAAACCCTACCCAGCATTTTCAGTCTTCACACTACAGGCTATTATCGATTTGTGGTCTCCTGTTAAATCACTGAGCCTCCGCTTTAATTATTTCTAACTGACTGGCTGCAGGAGAGTCTGGTTTCACCCCCTTGTTATGGTGAAAAGGGATGAGCGCTGACATCATTCTCTCCTCTGATAAGATGGAGAGCCTAATGACAAGGTCACTGAGGTGGAGGAGGTAAGGCTGCAGTCTATTGTGAAGATAACACATTTCAGCGAAGGTTTCTGTATCCTGTTGCCTGCAGAGATCAAACACAGAGGATGCCTTTTTTCACTCTGTGATTGAATTTGTCTCAGTTCTCTGAGTTAGGTTGTTTTTCTCTCACTAATTGGAGAGAAGACTCACAGAAGGATGCAGGAGATAGCTGGAACTCAGGAAGGTCACTGATACAAAGTTCCTCGTCTTCTTTCAAATGCTTTGAAATAGTTTCAAAAGCTTTGTTCTGTTTAAAGAAAAATCCCATGAGACAGTGAGGCATTATTGAACTGGGAGATATCAGCCAGGTGACCATACGTTAGCAGTACATATGTTGGCAAAGGAGCTGTGATCTAAATACAGTGCAGTTATTTCTGTATGGGAACATCAAGATTGACATTGAAAGAGTAATTATGCAGCAACTAATTGCATGTTGTGCAATCAGTCTTCAACCAATCAAAGCAAAGTAACAGCATACGAACAGCTTTTTAGTTTTTGCTTCTACAGAGCAAAGAGAGTTAATAAAATCCAAACAATTCAAAGCCTGCACCTTCATTAATTTATGAGAGGATACCACACATGGAAAACACATCAGAGACAATCCAAAACATATGGAGGGCCCTTGCAAGAAAGTGCTTGTTGAACCCGAACAATCTACAAAGCTCCTTCCTCGGAAATAAACCCAAACGCTGTGTGAACCAAATCTAAAAATTCCCGAGATTGCAACTGGACCAAATCGTAATGTCTCTACATCCTTTCAGAAACATCAGAGAACTTGGTGACAGAGATAGTGAGTGCAGAGTGTCAAAGATGTTTGAGGGTGTCCATCCGACCCTGCGTCGTAACTTCCAGGGAACGCGCGGCTGTCTGGAAATAGCATTTCCCAACAAGCCTTTGGTGTCTCCTCGTTTTACACTCATATGACCGACGGTTCCACCTGACTGACATTCACAGAGTGTTAATGTACACTCACTGAAAACAAATAAAAGCTCAGAGAGATATTCACTGTGGTACTTGTGGTTTTTACCCAAGTGCCACAGTCAGCCACCCTCGTCTTGTGGCAGAGGTGATTCCCTGCGTTGCTGTGGTTTGTCAGCCGGGGAATGCAGCCAGTTTATCCATCATCATCATCCTTCCCCAACAGACTTCCACTGTGATGCTGTAACATCTGCCGAGCACCATGCCAGATATCTTAAGAAATTATAGTATGTCACATCTGCAGTGTTCACAATAACTATAACTCAGCCGTTTGAAGATCAGGATATGAAACACATGTCTGTCATTCAACCCTCAGGAACAAGGAGAGTTACAATCTGCTGCTGAGGAGCTGGGATAAGATGAGCTAGGATGCTGCTTCAATGAACACTTCCTGCAACTAACACAAAAATACCTATGGGTCTCCCAAAAGGGGGGAGGGGGTTCAATGCTACTAAACCTAGTCATATGGGAGAAGGAGGTCAAGGTTCAAAAGGTCAAAAGGCCACTGTCAATCGACACATCTGTCAGGAAATATTTTCTGTCCTTACATCTTCATCTGGTGTTTTGAGTTACGAGGGTTTCTGGTAGAGTGGATATACAAATACAGCTCATATGTAACTCATTGGAATCCAAACACAGATTTAACAGGTCATTGCACCATCAAAGAGCCTCTCAATCGCCACTCATACAGATCAAAAATTTGGAGAGGTTGATGTTTAGTAAACATACATAAAATCTGCCCAACAGACCGTTTCAATTGTTGACCACACTGGACTGAAATGTTGACTCAGTCTGAACTGAATTCAACCTTCCAGTGAAGCTAAATTAAAAACTGATAGCAAGTCTTCTCCTTTTGCTTTTGGTCAAAATATGAGGACATGATTTTAATCATGTATAATATAAGTCTAGATAGGATCGTAGAATTATGGTCTGTGGGTGGCGGGAAACTTCTCACCATGAACTATTTTTGGATTGGTCTTAGACACTGTGCAGACAGAGTCATCTTTCCAGTTGGGGGAATGTCAGGCCGCCTGGATGAATTCCTTTCCCCTAGTTCGGGGTTTGACCTCCCTGGCCTTTGCCACAAATCTTCAGGTC
>NW_019525441.1:1067288-1175127 GCF_002814215.2 Seriola lalandi dorsalis | reverse complement strand
TCCCCCCCCCCCCCCCCCCCCCCCGAGGATGTGCTGACTGGGGGAGGGATCGATGCTCCGCTCCAACAGTCACTGGTGTGTTGATTCAGCACCTGGCCAGAGGGACAAGGTAAAAGGTAAAAGGGAAAGAATAAAGTGACGTCTTTAGTAACTCTGAAGAACTTGTCCTTGTCCTTTAATTGCTTAAGGGGACCCTGGGGACCTACACAGACTGGCCCCGGTCCTTTGGTGGAACAATGCACTATGGTGAACTGCAGCAGAATCCGTGCTGCACCACAGAGACAAATGCATCCAACATTTCAAGTGTAGATGATTTAGCATGAATCTGCCATTGAACATGGTTTTTGTTTGTTCTTTATAATACTAATATATAACTGGCAACAGTGACTACATACGATATGCTCGATGTTTGCCTACTAATCTTGAGCACTTACTCATTAATTCCCATCAACAATGAGATAACACGATTTGCACATTCTTATTTATCATAAGCCATAATAAGGCATGGTGCAGTTAAAGGTACCCTGTGGAGATTCTGACCGGTAATAGCAGCATGGAGCAATGTTTTGATGAGTGAGTCCCCATTTTGTTTGTATCACACTGGCACATTCCTGCCAAAGGTTTCACACTATTCCAGTGATCTACAGGTGGTGGTAATGTGCCAAGAAACATAGCAATGTGCCAAAAAAGGCAGGGAAGAAGAAGACTGCAAGCTAGTAAAGATGGATGTAAACAAAGCAGGTTCTCAAACCGTTGCATAAAGAAGGAAATGCATTCTACAGATTAGTTTGACGTAAAGGATACACATTATGCATTTTGTAAACAGAAACTTTGTTTACAAGAAAACTAAACGGGGCACCTGTGTTGGTTAATATTAATACAAACACTTCCTGCGATTGTTTCTTATCGCAACCCCTTCACAGGCAAACTACCAATAGGGATCTTTTCAGTAGTTTTATGTGGTCGTGTAAGATTATAATATTGCAAGGGAGGGACCAATGGTAAAACAAGCAGCAACAGTCCTTTTTGGAGTTTAGGGAAAACTTTTTGCAGACAGCAAAGAGATGACTGTGGTAAAAATGCGGAATGACATGCAACAAAGGTCCCTGAAAACACTGTGTTGGCATTTTAAACACTAAGTCACCAAGGCACCCCAAGTTTAGGCCTACCTTTAACATGTCATGCTATTTCCCTTCTGTTAAAAACCATTTGCGGTGGGCCCATATCACAGGCTCTGACCATGGTTGCTCACGATACAGTTGGGTACAGGTGGCACTACTAAACATATTTCATCCAAAAGAAATAAATAATCAATACTCTCATCAACTCGTAATAACTAAACTTAAAAAACACCACACCAGTGTTATGACCTCCTCTTTACTATAATAAAACATTTGACCCGTTGACAATATGACAAGGCCAATATGGCCCGTTAAGATTAGAAATAGCTGTCAACTTCAGTCCAGCAGAGAGATTTATTTCGACGAGACGAATATTAAAAACTGTAGAGGAAACACTTAAGTGTCGTTAAACAGAACTGAACAGGATGCAAGAACACGCCCAGCACCTTGCAGCCATTTGTAGCCATAATGGGGATTTGTTTTGCCAAAGCGACAGAGCAACGTCATTAGCATGCATTTGGCATTATTTCTATGTGTGCTGGAGGATCTGAGTGGGACATCTGCTATGTGTTGAGTGAGTGAGGAGGGCCATTTGAGTGAGTGCGCTGAGGACCCTGATTGATGTCGCACACAGCAGAAAGTCCCGGCGGTCCCATTAGCAGCTACAGTCTGCATTACTGTCACACCCGTCAGCCATGATGGAAGACTGCTCTGCCGCCACAGCCATCAGTAACCTGCCCTGTCTATGAAACGACACGCAGGGACAAATGAATTGAATACAACACTTCCCAAATGAACACTGGCTGAAACCAGAGACACACTGTGCTTTCATGCAGCCCTCAGCCCTTGTGAAATTGCTCCCATTTCCAGCAGCGTGCATTTGGCATTCATCAAAATCGATATCACCTTTCACGCTCATTGTTGCCTCTGTGGCTTGTTCTCACTCATAACTCAGTCATAATTCCCTTGGGATGAATAAAGGAGGGATACTGTCGAATTACTTGAAAATATTTACATGACAACACAGTACGATATTATGTATATGCTGCAGGATCAGTGCTTTGTTTTGCTGGGTCCAGATGCAAGATTTCATTACTTCCTTTTTCCCTCGGGTGAGTAATGATATTGGCCTTATTCACAGGTGCAGTACAGATAAGATATGAATCACCACACAAGTGGTGCTTCAAAGGTCACTCTTTAAAATATATATGTCTGCTTCACAAGAGTGAAAAAAGAAAAGAAGTTCAACAGAGAAAAGATGTGTCAGTGTTGAACATTCCAAATTGGCAATTCCCATAGCCTCTGGCATGTCTGAATTACCGACAAAGCCCTAAGGACCACACCATATGTCATTCTAGTGCTCTTAAACTCAAATCAAATGTCTCTGGTTGTTTAAACAGCTCAGAGTTGGACTACACAAGACAACACTGTAAAACAAAAGGCTTCTTGTACCCAAGAAGTATGTCTCTTGCCCCCAAAACAATTAGCTTCATACATGACAACAGCACTCAGATGTGTTTGTAGAAAAATAATTTACCCTTTCAATCTAATTACCCTGATCCCTCCTGCCCCCAAAGGCTTCCAACTCACAATGGAGCTGTTTGTAGAAAGCTGAGTGGGGATTTTCGTTGACATAATTGAGATGAATATGTAACTCAACCAAGACAAACAAGCATGGATATTTAGAATTCTACAATAATTGAATTAAGACATGACAAGATGTATCTTGTGCTCTGGCATGTTCCCTCAGAGAAGCTGCGTATGGAAGTGTGAGTGCACGTGCACACATGTGTGCAAACACTGGTGTCTTGTCTGCATCTGAACATCTGCAGGCTTAAGTACGCATATTACACACTGTATGTGCTCACTGTACAAAGCCCTTTGTGTTGTGAATCTATTTGCCTTCATTACTATTCAATGCCGTTGTTTGTGCATACACACAAATAAATGTGTGTATGCGAGTGTGCATGCATGCATGTGTACATCATAACCAATTACTCACTATGTGACACAGATGACTTCAAGAAATGAAGGGAAACCGAATTTAATCAGTGGGACTCTGCTTACTTCAGACAGCTTCAAAGAAGAAGGAGGAATGTTATAGACGGGCTGATGATAATCTGAACTCCACAGGACTTCACTTGGGAAGCACAAAAGGCCACTGAAGTCATGCCATTCATGCTCCTTGCATGTTTTGGATGGAATTGCATGCCCTGTCCTTCATGCTCGCTCTAGTTTTCCAGCCTTCCTTTTCATGGTAGCAGACACTGTGCAACAATAACACAAAGACTTTCTTATAGATTGAGACTATGAATATACACAGAACCTAAGGATGGTACTTTGTGCGAATTACATATTATGAAATGGACAGATAAGGGACAGATCTGTTTCACTCCCGGTGCAGCAAAAAGGAACACAACCGAGACAAAGTGTTTATCAACAGCGAGGCTCCTGCAAATATAACTTCACAGGTTCATCACCACTTGCTGAAGACACGTCGTTCACAAGTTCATCCAAAGGCCGCGCGCTAAAAACACAAATTCCATTGCAAAGAACATCGCAACTTAAAACCTGCCTTCAACACTACTGCAAATCCACTCTGACAGTCATCTGACGCAGACAGTCTCTCAGCCTCTGGTGGACAACAAGGAAAAAGCAGCAACGGCAGCAGACAGCAGTGTCAGTAATGAGAATGGATAGCAGCTTGGCTACACCGTCTCAGCCCCATTGATCACATGGCTGTGAAGAGTGATGGCGCTTGGCGCAGGGAGAGAGCAGTGTGCATGTTCTAATTCTTCTCAGATCCATTCTAATTTGGCTCTATATTGATAACTTCTCCCCTCAAACCCTTTGTAGCAGAGGGTAGCGCATGTTAGAGGGCAAAAGAGAGTAAACAGCCTTTTTTAGCCACTGAGCAATATTCACCGTTCTGCTAAAGGCCAATATAATTGGAGACATTTATGGATGAATTCATGACTGCTGTGTGTGCGTGTATGTTCGGTATCAGTGATCACTTCTCACTGAAGGCTACGTCGATACATGTATTAATGTTTACTCTGGGCAAACGGCTGAGAAATGAATTATTTGATTAAGTTACTTTAACACTTGGCTGGCTCGGAATCTGTCGCTATCAGTCAGTGACCACTAGCATGTCACTGACTGATGCTGAGGCGGCAAATGCAACGATGGCTCACTGTGGAGGAGGACTTTATTTGACGCATAGATGTGGCCTCTTTTTCTCTTTTTCTATCCCACAAACACTCTCCAGTCCTGTGTCTTTCAAAAGGTTTCCTTGTGAAGTGGTCGTGTGCGTCCGCAAAGGGTCACATCTGATCCAGCACCATTACCTTGTACTATTTCCCCTTCTTCCATCCTAAACTCCAGCGCATGCCTCATAAATGTCATCCCAGTCTGTCTAAGCATTAATCTCTATGAGGCTGGGGCCCAGTGACCCTCCAAAACAAACCAGTCTTGTTGAACTGCTCCCCTGCTGAATAGTAGAAGCTTGGCAGAGCTAGAGGAAACAGAGAAGTATGGATTGGAGGGAGGGAGATGCAGCGGAGAGCAGCAGCAGCAGCAACAGTGGGGTCTCCAGTGGGAAAAATATCAGCAGCATTATGGAGTGGAGTTGAGCCTGCCATCACTTTCAATGAGAGGAAGAGGCCTGTCAGAGCACACAAAGGAGAAAAAGACACAATACTAGACAAAGAATAACGTGAGGGATGGAGGAAAGAAGAGAGGAACAGAGGGAGAGAGGGAAACAACACATGAGGAAGTAAGAGACGGACAAAGAGAGGGATTAAAAAGCATTCCAATTAGAAATGGAGGAGAGAGTGCAGGAAGGAGCTAAAGAGAGCACTGATGAGAGACTTAGATAAACCACCACAAACACAATTGCAAATTGAAAGAGATAGAGAAAAGATAGCAGGCTGGAAAGAGAAAGACAAAGAATAAGCAAGAGTGAGCAAAAAAAAAAAAGACATAGGCCAAAGAGAAATTAATTAATGACTCTGGGAAGAATGAGGCGAAGAGGAACAAAAGGGAAAAAATAGACAATGGGAGACAAAATTAGATGAAAGGGAGAAAAACGTCCTGTCACAATGGCACATCAGAGCCTGCATGTGGCATCACTTGATAAGACACGTCTTTGCCACCTTCCATGCTGGCACCCAAGTCCCCCTCCCCATCCTCTCCCTTCCCCAACCATCTGCGCCATGCAAACACACCAAGCTGTCCGTCAGCGGCTCGAGCTCACGACAACGGCAGTTTTGTGACATCAGCCCCGGGGACCGGCTCCCGATGACAACGAGGGGCCCCCGGATCGGTGACATCACCAACCCACGAGTGGAAGGTGCCAAACAGTTAGCTCCCACAGAGGAGGATTTGAGTCATGTGAGCTGGGATTCCAACCACAGCAGCCAAATGGTTATTCTGGACAGGGCACAGAGAAACAGAAAGACGGAGAGAGAGAGTCTACTGGGGCTTTTGAGAAGCTGATCGACTTCACGATTCTCAAATTCCGCTCTCCTCTGTCTTTCATCTCCGCTCTCCCCTTCGTCTTTCCATCTAAAATGGCTGTGAACAGCTGTGGGTATTTGAGTTCGGCTTACACACCACCCAGCAGGGTAGCACCCGCTGGCCAGGAATGACTGACATCTGACAAAGAGGAGATAGGCGTGGAAGACAGTGTGGCAAAGTTCGACAAGGGGATGAATGACGGGCAGAAATCCGCTCACCGAGAATAGAAGCTCGTGACCTCAGTGTTACCGAAGGAAATGTGTGAAATTCTGTGAAAGAACAGAATTGTGTTACATTCATTCTGTTCTATAATGTCATTTTGGACTTCAACTGACAAGTATTTTCATTATCAATTGTTTTGTCTTTTTTTTTTTTGTGCTGTTATTGATTAATTGATCATTCATTTAGTCTATAGATAAATGGTAAAAAATGGTCTTGAACTTTTCCGGAACTCAACCAGATGAGAAGAATGTTGCTTGTTTTGTCTGAACAACACTCAGAAACACAAAGATATTCAATTTGCAATCATATGTAACAGAGAAAAGCAGCACGTTTTGCTATTGCTTCATAGCCAACCTTAGCATTAACAGCTAACTAAATGTGTTACTATAAATGTGATGCTACAGGACATTTACAGGCTAGCATCAAAAGTGTTATTTATGCTCTTCCTCTTTACCACCTCAAGTTGTAAAAGACTAAATATGTCCACTCAATCAATCCTTTACTGTATAATTGTTAATCCTGCAAGAGCAATGCAACAAGCACGTGTTTGTGAGAGTGTGTGTACATTCTGTGCATGTGACTCAAAAAGCTTTAGAGAGCCAGAATTACCAAAGAAAATCTATACCATCACAGGAGGGGCACCAATGATAAGTGTTCTCAGTATCTGACCAAATGTGAAATAACGGTCACAATCTCCCCCTTCTGTTCCCGATATATGGCGTTGAATAATGGCCACAAAAGTGTTTTTGCAGAACATTATGTCACAGTGACTTTTGACCTTTTGGATATGAAATGTCATCCCTTCATCATATTATCCTATTAGACATTTGTGAAAAAATTTGTTATAATGAGCATATGAATTCTTGAGTTATGGCCGCCAAAAATGTGTTTCATGAGGTCACCTTTGATCTTTTACCACCAAAATCTAATTAATTCATCTTTGACTCTGAGTAAACATTTGTGCCAAATTTGAAGAAATTCCCTCAAGGTGTTGCTGAGATATCGTGTTGGGATGGGAGGACGGACGGCCCTAAAATCTAAATCCTCCTGCCACAGCTCTCGCAGACGTACAAAAACACAGACTCAAAAAGTGAGAAGGGACAAAAACTAACATCACATCCATGGCAACAAATCAATTACCAGAGACGAAGGGCAAAAGAGGTGAGAAGTAATGGAAAAAGATTGGATGTCTACAAGGTATCCTCAATTGGTCAGAGTTTTTTAAAAAATGGCAGCACTTTGTCTTTCTCTCGCACGCACACACACACACGCACGCACGCACGCACACACGTATTACATGACCTAACACAAACTTGATATCCGGTGAAGCGCAGAAAGTTCCTGCACTACCTAGCAGTATATAGGAGAAGCTATAACAGTTCTTCCTAAGCCTGGGCAGGTATCCAAACAGCCTCCGCAGGCTTTGATGAAGTGTCCTGTCATGATGTCAGCCTCCATTGGTCTCTAGCTCACCTGGGACCTCCCTCACTCTTAACAACTCCTGGCTGAGAGGAGAGAGCAAAAAATAAGGAAGAAAAATGGGGGATGTAACTGGCCTCCTCATCTACAGCCTTTGCTTCTCACTTCTTCTCATATCTTTTCCTAACTCTCCTCTATTGCCAAAAAAAGAAAAGAAAAATGACAATAAAAACTCATATATGGATTTATTCTTATCTAATATCTCTCCTCTGTTCTCTCCTTCATCCCTCTCCTTCCTCCTCCTTTCCTCCTCCTGCTTGCTGGCTGTCAGTAGGTTAAAAAATGGCTTGGTGCTAGCGAGGGAGAAACAATTACTCATGGCACAGGCTGTATAGACATTAGAAGCTCTGTGCTCCTCTGCGATCTCAGGGCCATGTGTTTCTAATTGAATGGTGCACTGGAGGAATTATCAAAGCTTAGGATTGCATAATGAGGACTGGCAGAAATCTGCAGCAGGCGGTGACACTCTTTGTCTCAAGAGGCACACGGTGGTTATACAGGATTAAAATGGAAGCATGTCAATAAGTGTCTGGGAGAAGTAATCTTTTTTTCTTGAAAGAGGATTTCCTGATTGTATCTTAGATGTGTTTGTTACAGTCTCATCACTTTGTAGAATCAATCCCTAACACTGCTAAAACCTGAGCTCTGATGGTGGTCAAATAGCAAGATTAAGGAATTCATTCAAGTGAGCATTTGCAAGGCCATTTCTATTCATAAAGACAATTCTGTCTTCAGATCCCTTTTCTATGCTTGTGTGATGATCACTAACACCTACCCTGTTTTTCTCCACACCAGTGTTCCTCTGTCATCACACAACACCAGTTGGCCAGAGACGGACATGGCCGATTTAGCTCGCCAAATGGAGGCATGATCATCCTTACACAGACAGACACTTCTGTAATAGACGTCGGGCCAGCTTTTGTGAAACATCACACATGAGCCTGTGCACGCATGTGCTCACTGCACATAGCACACACGAACACATGAACACACTTAAATCCTGGTCTCCATGGTGATTATTTTAGTGGCCGTGTGAACTTGCCCCCTGCATCTGTTTCTGTGTTTGTTCCTTGTGTAAAATACAATAATTACTTATTCAGAACCACATGACTATTTTCATTTTCTACACAGCATTCTCCAAGCACCATAAATGAGAACTATAAATACTCTGGCCAGAATGCAACATTAAGAAATAAGCACAGGGAACAAACAGTTCCTAATTTCTTTAGGCGGCACACAATGTGTTGTTAAAGCCTGTTCCTGTTTTACTGAGGTTTACTAAAGGCATGATTCACATGTTTGCCATTGATGCACACCATCATCTTAGACATCATCACACAGTCCAAGTTGAAGGTTTACAGGTCTAACAAGGAGGGAGGCTAGAAAGGGATGCCTGCCTGATCAGTGCCAAAATGGCCATTTAGAGCACCGAGTCCATCTGGTGGAAAAACAGAGAATCACATGTCGGTTACATCTGATTCTTCTGTGTCATTTTGCTTCATCCTAATCCTGTTATTCTAATCTTTAATGCTGACTCCAACCAGCACTTTAGTGTAAGTACTACTGAAGCAAATTCTCATGGGCTACATCTCCCATGCAAACATATGTCTATAGATAAGCATGAATATACACACATAAACGTATACAACTCACTATGAGAAGCAAAGAAGACGCCAGGAGTAATGCGAGGCATGTGTGTCAGAGACGGCTTATGTTATGTGTAACAAGGATCCTATTCTGGCAGAGGAAAAGAAGTGTGTGTGTGTGTGTGTGTGTTTGAGTGTCTGTGTGATGGTATGCTAGAGTCATCCAGAGTTTCCCTTACACACAGAGACACACACACATACACTTGCGGTCACAGTATTGGTGAAACTTTCCTTGCCACACAGAAGAAACAGCTTACCAATGTCTGCTGAACTGTCTGAACACCAAACCACACTCAAAGTTCAAACTGTCACCAATAAATCTTATGCCAAAATGGTCCAGAATTCAAATCACCTGAGAGAGAAAACCAAAATGAAAAGTGAACTTTCAAACGTCTGCACTCTCAAAGTTTTTAGGCCGAGCTGCATTTAGGCCTGAAAGCTCAGACTATATTTTCATCCAACAACATTCACAAAAAATTTGATTAAAACTACGGTGAGCTACTTTATCCTATTTACAGTAATATCAAAAAAAACTGGGGTCCATCCAGGAACCCTTGTTGCATTACTCTTGTTCCCCATTTCTATATTGACCGTAATAAAAGCATACATATGCCAATAATACTTTGTTTCATGTTCATCAATGAACAATGCACGCTTCACTTTCTAGATCAGCTACATATTTTTCTTCAAGAAATTGAGACTCTTGGGACTATAAGTAGAGAGCTGATTTTCATTAACTAAAGGCTCTGAGCTTGTTACTCCCCACAAACAGTTCAGCATTGCAGAGCTCGGGGAGTGACAATAATAAACCTTTGGGAGCTTTTCATACGTGGTTAACAACTCATTTTATGCAAAGAGCTCTTTAGGCAGTTTGTTCTCCTGTAAGAGGGTCCTTCAGTACTACTTACTAACACAGCCTTTTCTCTGCATCTGTTGTATATTTTGTTTATATTTGTTTATTCTATGTACATTTTTATCAAAAAGTGGGTCGAGGATTTAATGTTTTAAACGGAGGTGTTCTTAAATGAGTAAACCAGCTTCAAGGCAATTTCTCAACAAAGAACCAGCACTCTATATTTAATCCCACAGTGAAATCACTTCCAGGACAAATAATGTTGTTTTAGGATCACGAGTGGAGTGAGTGCACATTTCACTCACATTTGCAAGATTTAATAGTGCATGCAATTGAAGGTAAGCTCACTTATTTTTTCTGGCCAAACTTCCAGGCGACTAAACTCACAGCAGTAGTGTATCAGGGGTATACGGTGCTTCATACGGATTCTCTTCACACTGGTACACCGGGAGGTTTTGTCCTATAGGAGAGCTCCTTTACAGGAAAAACCCGAATCCGTCTTTGTTTATAAATCACATCATCTTGTATTGATTTAATTTGCAGATATGTTTCACAGATGGGAAGAAGCAGCAACTACAACAATCAAAATCATGTTCACAGGATAAATCCTGATTTATTGAGACATGCTTCATCCGAGGCCGTGTTGAAAAGGATATCCAGATATAGACTGTAAAGCTCCCACAGCTGCACATCTTAAGGCCTGACGTGCACCTTTCTGTCCACGAGGAAGAAAATTAAGGCCGACGCTCCAAGAGCTGCAGGCATCAACAGTATCACGCTCCCGTGAAATACCACACACTGTTTATGTTTCGAAAACTGAATTACAGCTTCATAAATGTCAAAACTATATTCATATCAAGGCTAACATTAAGATAAATACCTCCAGTGCACTGCTGCCGTGAAAACTGTCAATTAGAATAGTAGTTTTTTGTAAACACATCATTTCCTGGTGAGCCACGGCACAAGGAGATCCATATGCTTGCTGCTGACTGTACCAGAGGTATGTAAGAGTTAAGCAAAAGCATGTAGCATATTTCAGGCAGCAAAGGTTGATATGAGTGATAACAGATGTTGGAGAAGACAAATTAATTTGTTGGGAGGGATGTAATAACACTCTTGATTACTGTAATGCACATCTGAAATGGGGTTCATAATGGGGCTAAGATTTTACATGTGAAGATGTATCAGAAATGAAACCGGACGGACGGACGGACAGATGGACTGTGAGTGTGTTTTGACATTTGAGTGAAGACTAAAAAAAGTCCTGCCTCAGTAAAAAAAAAAAAAAAAAAGTTCTAAAGTGCTTTATACTATGCAATGAAACCAATAAACGGCGCGGGAATCTTTGGGTGATTGTTTTACAAGTTGGCTACTGCAATGCAAAACTACAATTAAATGCAAATGAGTCTGCTTTCTGAGACAAAAGAATGTGCATCACGCTATGATGTCTGTGTTCATTAAGTCTAAATTCCCTATCACTTTTTGCACATTTTCAAAGTCCAAACATCTTTCTCCTCCCTTTCAACCAATTTTCCATCTGTCTTTATTGCCTCTATCTTAACTCTCAAGGCTATGAGCTACAATGGCACAGTGCCTCATATTCGAGTGTTTACTTCCTAAAGGGCACTCAAGAGCCTGTTTACTGATTACAAAGTCTCCCTCTCCGTTTCTTTCTCTGAGCTCACACCACTCTCATGAAGAAGTCAAGGTCGCTCCCATGCTCTCCTCCGTACCATCAATCTCAGTGGGAAGAGCAGAACTTCCTCTCACGCTATTTTGTGGCTATGCCCCCCACCCCCCCTTTTTTGCAGATGATAAATACACTCTCCCTCCAAATATCATATCCGCTTCCTTCTCTTCCATTCATCTTTGGAGCATAAACAAACACAGGTGGACAGACTAATGTGTTTTTACACACAAGTCATATCCTTCCCAGCTCACAGCTCTGTGTTTAAATCTGAAAAACTGTCAGTCATGTTTTTCATTGACTAGAGGGATAGATATTATTGATATCACCTGGAAATCTCACAAAACCACATACATGCGTCACTTGTACACATAAATGACGACAAACTAGAATTACCACCTTGCAGCTGGATGCCTCTGCCAACAAGTCATGTTGCAGTTTACATCTACATCTGTCCAGATTCATGTAACATACGAATTTAATTTAATTATAAGATACTAAGTGTTTTAATCTTAAAAAGTGCAGAAGTTCTTGAGTAATGGCCAAAAACGTGTTTTGTGAGGTCACAGCGGCCTTGACCTTTGACCACCAAAATCTAATCAGTTTATTCTTTAGTCCATGTGAACGTTTGTGTTGTGCCAAATTTGAAGAAATTCCCTCCCTTCCTGAGATATCGTGTTCACGTGAAGGGGACGTATGGACAGACAAATGAACAACCTAAAAACAATGCATCCAGCCATGACTAGCGCCAGTGCGGAAGCATAAAAACTGCACACAACACACAGCATGTTGTATGCATGCATACACACAAGATAATGCTTTTTTGTAATAAGAGTGCTTTTGCAAGAAAAAAAATCAAAAGAAAGCAGTTTATGTATTTTATTCTGCAACGTTGCTTCTTATGGGGTTTCTTTCTACACAGAAAATTAAAAAAGCTGAATATGTGGTTTTTGTTTGTGCATGCTACCCAACTGGCAGAAAAAATCCATAGGGTGTAAACGGACTACAGCCAGCTTGTAAAAGTTTACAGACTCCAAACCTCACTTTAAACAGAAACACCACTCAGCCTATACAAATTACAGTGTATAGACACCATCAGTGAATGTCAAAGAAGGCACGTTGAAGTGCAGCACCCCTGACATACTTGAGGCATGAAATTCCATCTTGTTGGGCCGCTCTACCACATATAAGCGACACAACATCCATCACTTTGAAACCCATTCTTTTGACCCAACAGACACTTCTCTTTGGTTCGTGCTGGGAAACTAGTCAGTCAAGTACGAGTGTAATGTAAGCAAATCTGATCACATACCACAAATCACAACAATCTGTTCGATACAAAGAATGGGTGTTACACAAACACGCTGATACACAAACCTAGATCATGTAAGCATGCTAATTTAACTGTCAGTATTTATCAAAAATGTTTGATGCTGGTCAAGTATACAATGCGACATCACTGACTCCAGTCTTCTACTTCCATTTCTAAAGTTCCAGCTTTATCACGGTTTCACCAGGTGCCACTATGGTACCTGTGCTGGAAACACAATACATCACAATGTGGTTGTGTGACCTTGCAAGCACACCACAATCTGTTTGGTATCAATCAACGCTGCCATCAACATGACGCTCATCATCATTATCAGACAGCAGGCTTTTGAAACGGCGTCTTGAAACACTTTCTGAGGTTTGTTTCTATCTAAACTCATTCTCCCATGGACAAAGACCCTCCCACACACACTGTGAAACACACACACATACCTCAGAAACCACAACTTTCTCAACTGTGGGGGTACTGGGAAGCAAGTGAGAAGCATTTAGGGGTCTGGGGTATGAACTCATAGCCCCCCCATTTCAAATTACGTGACATGCTAGAGTTGTATATAAATTCTGCTACATTATGTCTAAGCATCAGTCTTATGAAATTCACCCAAATAGGTCAAAGGGTTTTAAACTGACTGTGAAAATTGGAAGATTGATTGAATATTAATGAATTGTAATTGTAGGATGAGATCATTTCTTTTCAGTTTTGCACATTTTTGTAAATATAAAAAAAATGACTACACCAGTTTAAAAGTAGTAGTAATAGAAGTTTGTCATTTACTAATGCTACAAAATCCTGGGCAACAAAGGCAACGCAGAAATGAGTTGAACAAACTGCAGTCATCACAACTGAGTGTAAAAAGCTTGGTTGCCATTCAGGACAAACACAAGCCAAAATATGGTCTGCCTCGAGACAGTGGTTCCCAACCTTTTTGGCTTGTGTGAGAAATTAACCACTGAGACTTTAATGTGTTGTGGAAAAGTAGTGCTGACTTTGTATTTCCAGGGAGAAGTTGAGGGATTTCCTATTGATTGAGTGTATCACGAGCATTTCTGGAACCAGCATCCTGAGGCCTTTGGTTGAAAAGCAGCCTAAAGCACCTCTACAAATACTGCACATACTTTCCTGGAAGTGTACAGTACGTCCATTTTGGCACCCATTTATAAATGCCAGATAAAACATTTTTTTGATTCAGTATGGAAAAATGTGAGATTTCGATTTACGTTGCCGTGCTGGTTGTTAAGGCTTCTAAGCCTTGACGTCCAGTGCTGAAGTTATCTAAACACGCCATCTCCGTCTCCATGGCTTTGATCCTGTCAGAAATCTGTCAAACACATTTACGGTCACAGTTAATGTGTTGCAGGCCAGACAACAAATTCGTTCGGAGGTGAGTATGAAGGTCAATGTAGATTTAGAGACCAGATCTGACACAGAACTGGTTCTGCTCTGGACCAAACCTGGTCTGGACTTTTCATATTATAAAGGGAGAATTAATCACAAATGCAGTTGGTTCATCTAGATAGAGAGGAGTTGAATACAGGCAATGCTGGACAGGTGCTCTCTGTAGTAGTATTTGTATTAAATAAATTCAGAATTTTTTGGGTGAATGCACCTGCAGTTTGTTTACAGATTATTTAACCTCTTTGGACTGTGGTTGATTGTCACATTTCTTTGAAGTCCATTTCCAGTGCCCCTTTAATAGCTGACAAATGCTAACTTGACATTCAGCCTAATCTGACCCACCTTTGTAGCTGTGTCTGTAATTGTGATGGACTTAACTTCAAAGTCTTTTTCAATGCGCTCTTTACATTGTTTTGTCTGTATGTTGACATGGCTTCAGGCAGTTGTACTGAGCTACAAAGGCCAAACAAAAACCCTGTCCTTGGATAATGATGTAATCTTAATTTCAAGGACAAGACGCTTTTTGTCTTCCTGATCTTAATGCAGACAGAGGCGAATTCGAGAACCATGCTAACACAATGAATCCTTAACCAGACTTCCCCCTCAGGCATGTTACATTCAACACAATGTGTTACTGAAGACTTTTCCCACACATCTATTATTCTAAAGGCACAGCAGCATTTGATCACCACAACTGAGTGCTTAAGTTTTACTGCACATATTGAACACAGGTGCATTTAGTGAGACAATAGTTGTGTTGTGCCAGAATATGTTTTATGAGATCAAAAAACGCCTTATAGATGCACAAAAAAAAAAAAACATAACTCAAGCATGGGATTGTGTGCTGACATGCAAGGAGACATATACAGAGCTACATAAAATTAAATGCATTCATTCATAATTTAGAAATGACATCAGTACATTTTTTTTTTTTTGCTCATTGCTGGAATGCTTTGCTCTCCTTTACGTAAATCTGCAGGTATTCATGTGTGTCACCTGCGCACATGCAAACACACAGTCACGCTCATTCAACAAATAAATGATCCTACAACATATGTTCTTAGGTTACTTTTTGAGATGTCCCACTGAAATATCGTCCTTGTGGCTACGATGTGATGAGGATGTAAGGTGTAAGTAGTGTGTGTGTGTGTGTGTGTGTGTGTGTGTGTGTGTGTGTGTATGTGTGTGTGTGCTTGTGATGCAAAGAGGCTTCAACACGTGGGTCATGGGTCTCTTCTGGCAAAGGGTGTAGACCGCATGCTAATGTGTACAGCCTCTAAGTTGTGTGTTTGTGTTTTTATCTTGTCAGTATCAGTGTGCCCTCGCTCTGCATCAGTGTGTGAGTGTGTGTGTGTGTGTGTGTGTGTGTGTGTGTGTGTGTGTGTGTGTGACATCTGCAGGAAATGAGAGCCATCCTCCTATAGCTGATGAAGACAAAGGGACTGACAGACCCTATTGGCCAAATGAAGCCAAAATGTTGGAGAACATCCAAACTCTTAAAACTTTGTGCCCTTTTTCCTAAATGGGTGACAATGATAGATCGCTCTGAACCGACACAGTGTCTTGTAAGTAATCTGGAGCCGAGGGAAAACAAAGAAAAAGGGAAAAGTCATGCTTCAAAGACAAATAGTTAGGTCATATGGCAACAATATAGCACAAACAGTAATGCGCAAACAATCCATGTGCATGGCAGTGTTTAATATATGGAGACTTTGCCTAAACAAGACCCTAAAACCACACAGAACTGCACTAACAACGAATCCTGAATCAATGTGGTTTGAGCTGGGAACCCTACAAGATTTTCCAAAGCAGATTTGTGGGAGACCCCACACGTAACAAGTGTTTTCCCAGTGTTCTCTCAACAAAGCCCACACATTACATGATAAAGTGAACAACATCGACCTGAGCTCTCACTCCAGCTCACATTATCTGGAAAGATTTATACAAGCTGCTTTTCCAGTGTACACAGAGGAAATGCAACAAGACAGATTTGCAAAGCTCTGCGTGAAACTGAGGCGGAGTATAGCTTGTACCATTATGAAGAGCAAACTGGACATGAAGCGCGTTTAGATAAACAGGCACGGTTCATGAAAAATAGACAACATGAATCAGTACAATGGTCTTTCTGAATTGTGCTTCTCCAGCTTGTCTACTGCAGCAAGGAGCAGGTTAAGATTTGGGTCTATCTTCATCAACTATGTTTGAGATTTAATCATGTTTTACACACAAGAAACGTGCAGATTATGTCAAACACATTGAGTCGGGCAAAAAGTATGACAAAACAAAACATTAACTCCATCCTCTATTATTTTGGAATATTACTAAGTGGTGGGTGAGACTGAACTGGCCCCGTTGGGTAGGTTTTATCAAAGCAGCAGGATTATTTCACGCCGATAGGATGAGGACTGTGCCACTGCAAAAGGAAAAGCTTTGTCTCCCTCTAGTGGTTGACTACTCCAATTGACATTGCCCTTACACAGAGAGACTTTAATGTGTTGTGGAAAAGTAGTGCTGACTTTGTATTTCCAGGGAGAAGTTGAGGGATTTCCTATTGATTGAGTGTATCACGAGCATTTCTGGAACCAGCATCCTGAGGCCTTTGGTTGAAAAGCAGCCTAAAGCACCTCTACAAATACTGCACATACTTTCCTGGAAGTGTACAGTACGTCCATTTTGGCACCCATTTATAAATGCCAGATAAAACATTTTTTTGATTCAGTATGGAAAAATGTGAGATTTCGATTTACTGTATATTAATCTATGGAAAGATGTCGTATGCATGAAAAAACTGTATATAGCCTTCTAGGACAAAGCGGTCACTCTGGTCTATATAGATGAACTGACTCAACTCGACATAATGCCCATAATGATCATCATCTCATCAACTGAAGAGCGCCAAACAGCAATCACTGGATCGTAGCTGCCTGTCTAAAACGACACCAAATATTTCTCTTTCATTTACACAATGCAATTTCTTAATGCAACAATATTCATCGTTTATTTATGAGGTTCATATCAATATTTTGAATAGCACAATCAGTAGTTGGAGCACATGCCAGTGTTATATCATTAACTCATCATCAACCATCTACATACATTAACAACCTTCATTGAGATGTCAATCAGGAAAAAAAACAAATCCTACGAGGACCTTCACAAAGAACTGAGTCATGGCAACTGTGACATGTTCTTGAAAGGGATTAAGATTTTCACTTTTTGGTCTAGGACAGAAACATCTACATCCAGAGAGTAAATATTATTATTTTATATTCCACAACAGACAATCTGAGACCTTTCACCTCTACAGTATAGTGGCAACAAGGCTACTCATTGTTCCATATGTAATAGCTTTGGCAAAAGGAATGGAGAGATAGATTGGGCAGTGAAAACAATATAGTCCCTGCTTTCTTTGGCTCATACAAAGGTCAACTTCTTCACTGCAGGGAATGAAACCTCAGTGTGTTCAGGAAAGTGTGGAAATAAATCTTATATTCACAGAGAGTGAAATGTGTTCATGTTAAAATTACCATATGAAATGCATACATTAGCATCACACATCAAGATAAATATCTCCTTTTTATATATCATAAATTCAGAATTTCATAATATGGTATTAGAACGAATGTGCAGCACATGGTAATAATACAGCACTTAGTAGAGTATATGCTCATTGACGGCCACTAGGTGGAGTCAAAAATTCAGGAATCTAGAAACCAAAATCACTTTCAGTTTTTGTTATTG
Organism: Seriola lalandi dorsalis; assembly: GCF_002814215.2. Classification (NCBI taxonomy): domain Eukaryota; kingdom Metazoa; phylum Chordata; class Actinopteri; order Carangiformes; family Carangidae; genus Seriola; species Seriola lalandi. The sequence goes on along the minus strand of NW_019525441.1, from coordinate 1,157,135 downwards.
AGCTGTCTGGAAATGTCCTAATGTTCATAGCCATTCACTTAAATATTACCAGTATTGATCAGTTAATCTCAACCATAATACAGTTCAAAGTTTAGTACTATTGTCAGTAATACAGAAATAACTACAAAAATAAAGCTAGTAAACTATATTTCCTTTGCTGCTGTTTATCACAGTGTATTACCAGCTCTCTTTAAAGATTCCATGTGCAGAATTAATACATAATCATTTATCAGCAGAATTGTGAAAGAGGCACATTGTGTTTATAAAATATACAACTGTAAGTTACCTATGATCAGTGACACCAGTGTACATGGTGCTCTCACTCAGCTTACTTAAGCACTGGAATGGCTAGAAAACCCTATTATATAATTCTGCATAGTGAAAACATGATAAATCAATTTGCATCATCATTAGTTGAGTAGAATGCAATATGAGTAAGGACTGCCCTTTCTTCAGTCCTGCTCAAACAAAAGCATGCATCTCAGCCAAGGCAATGATGCAACCAGACATGATGCTCCAGGAAGCCTAGATCTCCGTCAGGTATCAGGAATGTATAAGCCTGGATTGAACAACATTATAACTTCAGTGTAATACTGTACAGAGGGAACCAAAGATCAGCCTGGCTGTTCAATGGCACAGTTAGTTTCTGACTGCAATGTAGGTGACCTGAAACATGTCTGAGCATTTGGCGTAGATCACCAGGTCAGAGTTCAAAAATCAGAGGTTGAAGTTAAGTTTCATTAGGTCATTGCTCCAACTGCCTGTTGAAGGTGGTGTGTTGGGGGCCAGGTCTGCTCAGTAAGGGTCCATCTTGATCCTTCTGTATAAACAGCAGGTGAACACCATCCCACAGATCTGAAAACAGGAAGTGTTAAGTCAGGAGTGCTGCTCAGTCACCATGGAGGACTGCAGGAAGCTTGAATTGATAGAGAGGGGTTAAAGGTGATGGGGTTAGAGACCGCTGGAAAGTATGTAGGTGGTTACTATGGGGATGTCAGGACTCAAGCAGCCATTATTGCAGGAACACGTGTGCACAAGCTTGTCCAAGCAAATTTAAAATAAAGCACTTCAGCTGGGGTCAAAAAGCAGATTAATTCATAAACATTTATCTAAGTATTCCGTTTTAAAACTAAATCCAAATAATCTGTTGACAATACTGTAATACATGAATACTACTGAAATTAGGGATTAGAGTGAATACCTGATTACATCATTATGAAAAATTTGAATTGCAGGACTGTGGAATCAAAAAGGGTTCCAACCATGTAACTCCATACTTCAGTTGGTGCCAATGTAAAAAAGTACATTCTAAAAAATGTAAAGAAAAACTGTTTTTAACACCTCAATGGTATTCCAACATGTGGTCCCATTAAACAAAACTGTAGGGCACTAAAGTAAGCACATGGATGCATGTAAAACCTTACAGAATCTGTGAGACACAATTGACAGAAGCACTCAACTATACGCTACGAAAGAAAAGGTCCAAAAATTAAGGAAGAACAGGAGGAAAAAATATTGACCTAAGCCACTGGGCCTGCTGGGCTTGACGAATATACAGTCAAGTGCCCAGATTCAGTCTTTGAGTCTCTAAAAGCCCTCTGAGAAAGCCTTATCGAGCTAGTCAGCATTCTATATTGACTCATCACAATCTCTCTTCAGGCAACTTTTTTTCCCATTCTCCTCCAGTGATGGATACGTAGGAGCAGAGGAAGACTGACATTTTGGCTCTGAGGATGCTGACATGAGAACAAAAAGTGACAAAAACAGCCTCCCTGCTTTTTGTTTTTTTGAAGCCTAATTTGAGAAGACTGAGGTAACTGATACTTGAGCAATGAAAAAGGATGGAATAATGTAAAGAAATATATTTCATTATGTGGCCAAAAGAAACTCTGGGTAGTCTATTTTTAGATTGCAAATAACTATAGCAACACCACCAATGCTTTAGAAATGTAATGTTAAGTGTGGTGAATAGAGGTAGGCTGCTTAGTAGTGCTGCTACCAAATGACACCAAATATCAGAATAAGACAGAACTGTCTAAAAATTGCATTCCACATCCATCTCAATCTATACACCTAGTTACCACCTTACTAAAAAAATATATTGAAGCCTGATGATAAGAGTTGAATTTAAAGTGAATCTGCCAATAGGAATATATCACAAAACCTTTGTATATTCTGTAAATACATGCGTCACCGTGTTTTTCTTTTCTCGTTGCTAACCACATCATTGATGAGATGCAGTTAAATTTTGATTAATCAAGACATTCTGATGATGTTTGTTGTTGATGTTTGACCTTTCTCAAGTCATTATGTACTTATCAGCCATATCAGCCCATTATCACAACATGCAGAGCAACAATCTGCAATATACAGCCAAAGCCAGGCAAGCTGCATGCTTCACACTCAGCAAAGATCATGAAAGAACATAAATGTTCATTTAGTATACATGTAGCCCACATATTTCACATGGAATACACAGCAGACAGTCACACAAGGACAAACATGCAGTAAGATACCAAATTTCCACAATGCCCTCCAACCTTGTCTCTTCAGTTGATTAAACCACAAAAGCTCTAGAGCTAAATCACAATGTACCGAAGTCCTCTTCCTCTTCTTTATAGAGCATATAGATAAAGCAGGCTGTCATGGCTGCCCCAGCCAGCTACAGTGACAGCATGCATGCACGCACACACACACACACACACACACACACACACACACACACACACACACACACAGACAAAAAGACATACAGTACAACGTACCAAAGACAGGTTAATGTGGTACAAAAAACATAAATGTAAAAGAGATTAAAACTACAACTAGTTTGATTTAACATGGATCTCAACAAATCTACTTTGGTTCAGTGAGTGAAAAAGTTACTAGAGACAGGACAGTATATCAAGATTAAGACAGACTGGTTCAGTTGACAAAGACAAGACATACAGCAACCCTCCAGTACAGAAAGAAAACAAACATGGCGGACTGAAAAATGTTAAATCACACTTAATCAAAGTTGATTTTTTATGCATTTCTCTAGGTATGGTTTATATATTCAGCACCCCCTTTACATGTGTATTATCCCTTCAGGCAATTTGAGGATGAGAAAAAAATATTCATACATTACTGATACAGGTAATGGCAAGCTGTATTCCTTAATTCCCTTGTCAACAATCTTAAGCATCACAGAGATCACGTGAATAGTGATATTTTTATGTTGTTGCAAGCCCTGATTATTACAGCACAGAAATCCCGGCCTTCTGTCAGCAGGACATATGGTTTTATTCTCAATTCCCTTGTCTGCATGGGAAATGGTGGGCATAAAGGGAATATCAGTCTGACAAGAACCAGTGGAAAAAATTGGTCTCAGGTTTCCCTCAAGTTAATTTACAAAGAGGTGGCACAGCTTTAGAGGGCTGTCAGGCAGCACAAAATTGGAAAAAAAAGCACCCCTGTATGCCTCCTTAGGCTGTAAGGCTTAAAAGCCCCTCCACATGAGTCTGGGACAAATCAAATAACAGGAATGAATAAAATTAGATAATGGTGACTGAGAGACTAGGTTGAGATGAAAAGAACTGTCCATTTAGCCGTTGTTGACCTGCGATGGTACATTTTCAAAAAAGGAAAGACAGAAACCCATCTGTCTGGGTTTTGTAAGGTTTCGATCAACAAAGGTAAAGGCACTGTCTCGTTTTTTGATAAAATAATAATTGGGCTTAGATGAAAACAGCAGAATTGTATTCTGCTCCTGCAAACACCGTCTGAACTACATATAGTATCTTACTTACCTGCAGACAGGCTACTCCTATTCCCACAGCACCAATGACCAACAGGTGGTCTGCCAGAAACTGCTCCAGCTTAGTGATGCATCCACCCTGCAGAGTCAAAGGATGACAGTTACAAATCTTAACGGACAATAAACACACCCTTGAGCAATCAAGACATGCTTCAGGGAACATGTGGGTTTAGCAGCTTATTTATCTAAAGTACATTTTCAGACCACTTTACCTATTTTTTTTAATACTATTTTATAAGGGGAAGTGCACAAACATAGTAGATGATACAGATAAACAGTAATGTCTAAAAGTGACAAAAGTAGACATTTTTTCATCTCAGACCTATGATACAAACACTACATGGTTATAGTCATTATCCACAGCATGTGTAATTCTGAGGGTTCATACTTTTGCACATGATGCAGGTAGTGTACTGTAAGTGATAAGAAGGGGAACTGAAGTGTTTGACACAAGAAGGTGAAAAAACTTCACATGTGAAGCATGGATAAGCACTCAAAATGTTTAGTCCACTGACCTCCACCTTGTAGATGTTAGAGGGGTGGTCTCTCTTGCCGCAGTGAGGGGTGATGGTTTTACAGCAGCTGTCAGGCACAATTCTCTCTTCTGCCTGCTTTGACGAGATGTACACACTCACTATCCAATCATGGGAGTTGTTGCTGCCACAGCACTTGAACTGCAAAATCAGAAAGAAGAGAATGAAGTGTTTGGTTTCATTATAAATAAATAAATCCCTCCCTCCCCTTCTTTTTATCATTTAACTCTAATTAATTCTATAACTCTATTAATCTATTTGGCTCAAATCCCTTCCTTCCTCAAATCAGTATTCTGTAAACATGAGACAATTCCTGCAACTATAGAAAATGATGCTGCCTTCCTTACAGGCACTTACACAAAATTACTGTAGCTCTGGCTATTTCACTAGACATTTCTGGAACAATACTTTGCGCAAACCCCAATAGATAACATAGAGCTACTAGCAATTCCTTCTACTGGGTATAAACATACTTTAAAACTCCTTCAAATATGGTAGCTGCCAAATGAGTCATGGAAAATAAATTTATAACAAAGCCTGGTGATACCTGACAATGCTTGCTGAAGAAAAGTGCATCTTATAATCTTATATAAACTAAACCTCAGAGGCTTTTGCAAACATAGTCCATACATCCTGTTGTAGTCTGTCCACAGCTAATGTGATGTCCTCCTTCCCGGGCTGGGCATAGTTCTCTGTCATAGTCTGGTTGAGATGCTGCTTCAGCTCCTCACTCAGCTGAAAATGAGGAACACAGAGATAGACAGTACAGACTGAAAGTGAGAGACTGTATGTGCATCCGCAAGGGAGTATAATTGAGACCTCACACACACTAACAGCTGCAGACACCACGGACGCATAGTTATTATACTTCTGGAGGAGCGCATGCATAGTTGGTGCCCTTGCAGTAGTGGCCTCAAAGACAGTCTGGGCAGTTACAACAAATTGGGTACACGGACATCTGCGCATTTTCCAATGATAACATTTACATTATGCGGACCCTCGCATACTTGCAAATGGGGAAAGTATAACACAAGCTTGAGAAGGGGGAGGGCGGACATGTAGACAATTATGTAGGAGCAATGACTAAGGTGTGACAGTGCTGAGGTGATAGACAGTGGTGGTGATGATAGACAGGTAGCAACTCCCAGGCCTCTGCAAGTACTGTGATTGAAAAGAAAGAGGAACAACTCACTGCAAAAAATAGACTTTAAATACAGCCTTTGATGAGTGCATATGTTGATGTGCATCCACACACACACACAGGAGAGTGAAAAAGAAACGGAGAGAGGATGAGAGCCCTTATCTTAAAGTGATTCTACCCTGTGCTGAACCCTTTTCCATTATAATAAATCTCTGAGCTTGCCCGCAGATAGCGTGGTGCTCTTTGCAGTCCTAGCTGACTGACAGGCAGATGTTCGTAAGATAACAAGATCCTGAGACCTTTGCGTTAGATAAACTCCAGACACCGAAGCTACCGCTCAGATCAGGTGGTAAACAGTGAAACCTCAGACACATAAAAGGACAGCAAAAAGTAAAGCTTAAAAATCTACTGTAGATTCTCCATGACTCATCATCACCCATGTCCTATGAGACAGAACAAAGACTTCTGGGAAATATTTCCACATAGGACAAAAAAGAGAAATGAGGCCAGATATTGCACTTAAATCCCAAATGGGTCACATAAGCTAAGACAAGAAACGGTGTTCATAAACATGAATTTTGATGCACACGGCACAACAGGATTAACAAGATTTAAACTGAACTGCTGATATCCTCAGGGTATGTAATGATGACCTGAAGTCTGTGTTCCTGCATTGCTACTGTTTCTGAATTCAGTCACGAAGAAAAAGAAAAATTATCACAGAGAGGCTTTCTGAAAAGTTATTAAGTTAACACTTCCCTGAAGAAGAAAATCTCAAACTGTATCGACATTATAACAGGATCAAAAGTATATAATGATACTTACATTTCTGTAGGGAAATGCTGTTTTCATTTCATTACTTGGTAGGGACATTTAACCAAAGTCAATGCTTAAAGTCACTGATCTTGTACAGGGTCTCCCTTCTCACCATATCAGTTGTTGCCCTGAAAGGTTCAAGCTAAATGCAAGAGGTGGCTAAAGCACCGGACAGTTATTCATACACACACACTCTTGACAGTTAAATATATTCAACATTTTCTTCCATGCAGAGCAGTAGCTGTTTTGCAGAAAGTGCTGCTCTTCATCGCGCACCCAGAGAGTCAACACAATCTGTAACACTCAAACCCAAAAGGCAATTAAAACATTGTTTCAGCCCTCACTGTTACCTGTCTACATCCTTCATTCTGTCTGCTACTGGAAAAGCAACCAGCACAGTAACTACTGAACTTGCATTGGCAATTTGGATCTTCTTAGTAGATCCCCACTTAACTACAAGTAAATGATAAGCAGCGACCACTTACCCTCTGGTAGTATACATAAGCAAGTACTCCAGCCACCAGTTCAATCAAGAAGATGAACAGCAGGCAGAAGAAATACTGCAAAAGAGAGGGAGGACAGAGAGAGAAAGGAAGGGAGTAATTCAATAAATTAGACACAAGACTTCAATTCATCCTACATTTCACACATCAGCACAGTTGTCGCCTGTGCCAACTCATCTGAGGAAGTTGCTCACACTTGTGACGGCTCAATAAAAACTTCTATCAACTGTCATTGTGCTGCATCTGTCACTTCTCACACAGATGACACTGTTGCACAAAAAGAGACAACTTGAAAGCTATTTGACAGACTGTAGCATCAGATTTCTCTCCGGCATTTTTAAGGAGCTCTCCAAGCTGCTTGAAACTAGTTCCATTATGTATCATTAACTTCAAAATCTTTCAAAATTCTTGGCAAAAACTAAATTAAAGTGATTTAAATATTAACCAGCAACACAGCACAATCATTCATTTGTATTCTTCATTAATACAACCAACAATCAACTAAAACTAGAAATCAATACTTCAGCAGTTAAACACTGGTGGTTCCTATTGTAAGCTTCATTGTCAATAATAAGCACTATTGTACGTAGGGAAATACAGAGCATGGTTATGTAAAGTGTGTATGGAACACATCGCCTACACATTTAGAGTGCTCTGACGGACTGTTGCAGAATGAGCAAGATTAAAACTGCAGCTTTCCCGGACTAAAATAAAGCAGGCAGAAACTTTTCATTGTTCAGACAATGGTCCATACACCCTACACATAATGCACACACACAAAACTAATTAGGCCCACCTGTCGCGGAGCAGGACACAACAGTTTGACAGCTGCACCAGCACTGTTTCAATCAAGACCATTACAGCGGGGCAGATGCTACTATATACCCTGCGCGATGCAAGAAACAAAGCGATGGCACACTACTAGTCAAATAAACAGCTGCAGGGGAGAAATCATCTCACTGAATTAATATTGACAACACTTAAGCAAATGTTCTCTTCTGTTTTGCTGTCATCACAGTTATGTCATGCAGAAACACAGCCTGCTCTGTATCTCTTGGTTACAAGATTTCAAAAAACACTCCAGTCACTGTGTATCTGCTCCCCACACAAAATGCTAACTTCACTCCTTCTTCACACACAGAAACACACACACACGCACGCATGCACTGGCATCACTCATTAATCTCCCAAAACTAATCTATAAATAGCCCATCAATACTTGGTATTCAACCAAAATGCACCAGACTCCAAATTATCTACAGATCCACTTCTTAACTCCTGCAAGACCCTTTCTCTCTCCTATTGCTCTATCCATCAACAGTAGATAGATAGACCTATAAATAGTCCTGCGGCAGTGAAAGTTCACCTCCAGCCTGCTTCTCTCCCATTGGGACCTGTCTCTGTGAAATAATGAGGACAGTACGGGTCCTGTCATAGAGTCATTTGTCAGCATTCAGTGATAAACCTTAGACCAAGGAGAGCATGGATGATTTCCATGTGATGTTGTTGCATATTTGTTACGTAGTTGAGCAGAGAATGAAATGCAGAAAATGGAGCGGCTGTTTACAGGTGAGTAAGGTGAAAACAAACATGTTGGATAATAGTGACAGGCTCCAGGACCATCTCAGAAAACAAAAAATAAATTTAAATTCTTTGGAAAACATTTTCCTTTTTATATATTAATTATTCTATTAATTCCAAAGTTGCAGTTTGATTGAGGTCCACTGTTGCACCTGTTGTTTCTTAGTACAAAACAGTAGATTCATTTTTTGTCAACAAGCCATTTCATTTATATAATTTTAATAATAATAATTTTCATTATTAGAGATAAATGATAATGAAAATGGATAATATGTCATGGTGTAAATTTCAAGTCATGTCACCAAATAACAGGGTGATATGATAATTGAGTCCTCAGCCTAGATTGCTCTTGACCAAGGCACAGTTGAGTTGATTAAGTTTCCCTCATACACTCACATCTCATAGCTTCTCAGTAAAAATGCATCTTCTGGTCACCGTTCAGTTACAGTGTGACTACTTAGTTTCAGTAAGGGGGTTTTAGAAGTAACTGTTTCCTGCATTTAGGCCTTTTCAGAGAAAACTACACTCCTTTGAATGACAAATCTTAAATTGTTACCCATTTAGCAATAACATTTGTGTGGAAACTAAATTTTTGTAAAGGCATAAAACACTTGAAGATTTTAAATAAGCACTCTTGCACTCTCACCGTGGACAGACAGCTTCTCTGTTCCCGGATGACAGCACAACACCCCAAGAAGCCTGTAACCACCACCAGGCCGCCAGCCAGGATTAGGATGTATGCCGAGACAGCAAAAGTGCTGGACGCCAGCAGACTCAAGTAGTCACTCTTCTCCACTAGTGTCCAGATTCCAACACCCAAAACAGCAGCTCCACCCACCTGGAAGAGAAGTGGAGAAGGAGGGAGGAAGTGGTGGGGTTAGAAAGATATTAGAATATAAGGAAAGAGATACTGTAAAACTGATATGGGTGTAAAGCAAAAGGTTTCAGAGAAGACAACAAGATGAAAAGACATGATAAAAGCCATAATAAAAGCGAAAGTGAAAAGGTATGAATCATAAAACAGGGACAGAGGCAATACAGATGACTCAAACAGAGAAAGGAAATACTGTGAAAACACTGAGTGCCATGTCAATTCAGTCTTGAAGACAGACAAAAGACCAAAAAGTATAGGACTTTACAGGCCAGGAAGTGACAACTAGGAAGAGAGTTCAACCCTATTAGATGAGTCACAGATATGAAAAAGCAACAACATGAGAAGACAGTGAAAAGGAGTGAAAAACGAGCGCAGAAAGAAAAGAGAGGCAATAGAAAAGAGAGAAACAGAGAGAAGCAGCCAGGCATAAAGAATAACAGTCATAGGAGCAGTGGGACTCCAGAGGTCGAGCCATGGCATAATGACCACTTCCTGACAAACAATCCTGGATAACAAACCCAGGGTGGCGTCCAAATCTGTTCCTCTCATCTCATCAGGTTCACAGTCAGGCGGATAGGAAATGCCTCAGAGAGTCTGCCCCCTTCATCCTCCCACCCCTTTCCATCAAAAGCAAGATCCTCTTATTCACAACAACATGTCCAACCAGGGAGGCACCAATGGATATATATATTGGGTCTTGTGGGAGATGACTTTTCCCAAACTATAGCACATTCAGGACTTTCCTTTTATGTTTAACTAGTAAGATGACTAAGTCCAACTGAATTATAATAAACTGATAATAAAATGGCTGGGGACCTTTTTTGTGACATGTTAGCTTACATAAATATGATGTACATAGCAGAATTGGTAGTTGAAGAAAAATTTTAGGTAAAAAAATAAGTAGCTATAGTTAGTTATCCTGCAGGCCGATGAGGAGAGGGACACAATATATTTCCTCAAGAGATGAGGTTTAAGGTGATGACAGAGCATTAACCCAAGCCTGAAGATAAAGCTTGATCCTTTTTCTCTCTTTAACCTCTCCCACATACAGATTTGTCTCTCTGCTCACAGTCTTCTCTTTAACTCTGCCTCAGACTTTGAAAATGTTTCAAAGTGACCCCAGACACTCTGCACAGTAGCTGTAAGTGCGTACCATTTTAGCAGCAAACTGCAGTATCGTAAAGTGCGGTGCCAGAGAGCAGGTTTGATACACTGTTCCCCATTGTACACTGACAAGCCCTAAATAATCTATGACTCACTTTGGGCCAAGTCCATAGCTCAGCCTTTTCAGAGCCAGAACTCTCCTTAATCCTCTCCCTGTTTCTGCATGGCTCCATCTCTCTAATGTATCTCTGCCTGCAGTTTTAAAGGAGCATTAAAGCGTTTTTTCCCTGCGTCTTTAAGTACAAAATTATCATTTCCATTCACTAACCAGCTCTAATTAAGCTTGCTGTATTTATCTCTATGTTAAAAATAGAGATAAGTACAGTAAGTACACCTCTCAATGCATCTCAATACACAGGCTGTCAAAAGAGGTTGTTTAATATTGTTTGAGCAGCAGATTGCAAGTAAGTATGCAACTGCATATATGACAACATGAAATTATTGTAAGGGTTTTTCCTGTAGGGTTTTTGAGAGTGCAAGTTGCTTAGAAAGATGATTTCCTACTTGCTGGTACTTACCCAGAAGAGAAAGTTGAAAACAAAGAGCAGGTACTTTAGACACACCGTCAACCAGTCCTCCTGTTCGTCTTTATAAACAGCTGACATCTTCCTTCCTCCAGTTCACTTCTGTAAGTACAGATTTGTTTTCGTCAATACAAAAAGAGATTATGGGAAATATACATTTTGCAGCAATATATGGGGATTCAAGCTTAAAACGCTGTTGCAATTAAAAAATTAGATTTTGTTAACTCAAAATACTGCTCAGTAAAAATCACAAAAAATATTGCTTCAGATGTAACAGAATTTGATGCCGCAAGACTGTAGATGAATGACAAGCATCACACTTCTCTGGCTGACCTCATGTTTCCCCTCAATAGCAAAATGTCATGACACTAGCAACACAAAACGGTAAATACATTGCAAATGGAACTGTGGATCTCATACAAAATTTATAAACCAGCTGGTTACAAAGTAATCTATCAATTTAAAAGAGTGTGTGAAAAACAAATAACTACTTTGTACTGCTTATCTGACCACAAATGAAAAGTCAATATATAGTTGAATTCTTTTCCTTCAGAATGTCCTCAAGTTTTGCCTCTGCAACCCCACATACCATCGTCTTTATCCGAGGGAAAGGAAAATTAAAATTAAATGGAATAAAAGATTTGCAGCAGGTAACTGCAGCTGTCCAAAATTAGTCAGGCAAAATAAAGTTTTTCATGTCAAGGCTCAGCTTATTGTGACTTTTGACAGCTCTACATAAAATGTTTACCAAAGTGATACAGCTGCTTATCAAATGTCAAAATAAAAGCAACATCCCAAAAGTCATTTTTTGCGCATTTATGGTTTGCATCCTTAACCTAGTCAAATAAGCTACAAATTATAAGACTGCTCAAGTATTCTTCATATTTAACTCCTATCTGCACACAACTCCGATCTGATCACACACTACTGTCTGGTAGCATTCTCAAAAGGCATTTGGGTATGACTGAGAAAACCTCAATCATCATCAATTAAAAGTTAATGTTATATTTCTCTTACTACACTGCAACTTCAAACTTTTAATTTACACTACTTTATAATTGAATCTCCTTCTGCTATACTTGTATTATCAAGGTGTCCACCGGGGTTCATCTTACTAGTTGTTCATTGATGCAGCATCCAAGTTTTGACTGTTATCTCCTCGTTGTATCAACAAACCACATCTTTAAATAATTCATACCCCTGAACAGACCATAAACCTCTGAGCCTTAATTGAGCTTGCAGTTTCTGTTCTGTAAATTAAAGGCCATGGGGTGAGAGGCACTTAGTCCCATAACATTGATCTACAGTGTCCTTCAGTGGATAGCACCACAGGAAATGATGTGTGGCCGAGGATTCATATACATGTCTGTAACAGTAAGAATGGATAGTATTTTTCTCTGAGTAAAGGGTTGGATTAATCATTTGCTTGGGAAGAAAGATTTCAGATTAACCAACCACACCTTAAAAATGGTAGTGGGTTTGCTACACTTAACTCTAGTGTCTTCTTTTCATACACTGAATTTTGGTTTTATTTGCCCAAGATTTTAGATGCTTTCCCTGCCTTCTCCCAGGTACAATGGAAGTTGTTGTATCTCTCCATTAAGTATCCAGAAGATCCACAGGTACACTGTTTCTTCAAGAAAAAGTAGTTCACATTTTACTGTTCAGAGCATTATGTGGATTATCCAGGGGCCCTGTTGATTTTTGAGTGAGCACCCAAGGGAAACTGCATTGTGCCTGGGTGGAAAGCAGAAACCTCAGACACTTTTAAGACCTTGGCACATAAAAATAAGCTATCTAGACAGGACTAGTTATTTGATTGTTGTAATTTGGGTAAACCATCCCTATAAAGTTATTGTAATAACTACTCCATGCTAGGACCTCAAACCATGCAGATTATCAGTCCTACAGCATTTCGACCAGAGAAAACATTGTAGAAGAATTTAAATAAAAAATTGCAGTGTTGCACAGGACTTGACACTAATACATTGTTGGGGTGAATATATGACAGTTACAGGGAAGTTCCTGCCCTGGCCTCACCTGATTAAAACATCTGTGACAGTACTCAACGCCATTTAAAATATTAATGCGCCAAACAAAATTCACTACTAGCTAACGTTCTGCCACTTAGAAAGCAAACAAGACTTTTAACGAGCTCTCACACTGGCCGGAAATGTCCTGCTGTTTTATAATTAAATGTTTAAATGTAGTCGTTTTAACACTTAATAGCCTAGTTAGTGATTTACAGCACCTAAGCTAGTAGTTTATTATTCGTAACAAGGCCTCCCACGCTTGTTAAATGACCGTTGCCCGTCCGGATGCGTTGACTGGTAACGTTAATTACATACTAACGTGGTTTCTTCTAAGAATGATATGACCTGCCTCGGAAATGTTGGACTTTGACCAATGCAGGTGTCCTTCAGCGTCACAAGAAACGCATACATCAAGGGAAAATGTGTCCCTTACGGTTCTAGACAAACTTTCTTGCCCCCTTATGCAGGACGGGGTGTACGCTCGAGCATCCTGAAAAAAACATCCCTCCACCTGCGACGTTGATGAGCAGGACAAAGTTTAACCGTATTATCTCATTGTTACATCGATAAACTAACATTTTCGTCTTGTAACCGAGAACATACTCACCAGACCAACGTTTCGTGAGGATGAATAACCTCGTTTTGTTGCTATTCCCGTCAAAGTGCTGAGAGCAGGGCACTGCAGTAAGGAGCGTTTGGTCCAGTCAAGCTTGTTGCTTTCAGGGTGTCCGACAGCACGTTTCTGCGGATGCTGCCTTTGAGTGCAGCCCGTATTTTCGATGTTATTGAACACTCAAATAACAACCTAACAGAAAGGAATCAAGTCATAGAACGCAAGCAGTATATTGTGCTTCAAATATAACTATCTATATATTTTTTCTTATTAGATGTATTTGCCAAGGAGTAAGTAGGCTGCAAATTAATCTCATTCAAAAAGATTAGATGTTCCAGATTTAGCTACTATCTATTTTCAGTCTGCAATCTCCAGACATATAGATAGATAGAAACACCACAAAATACAATTAATACAAATACAAGTTACAATATATTATTAACTAAAAAAGTACAATGAGTTCCATTTTAATCATTCATCCAACCCATATCCAAATAAACATTTCTAACGGTCCTTGAAGGCAGCACCAGTGTGAACTTGAGGAAAGAGTCACAATAGGGAGTGACAGAGAAGGAACTGGAGCTGCTACCTTGCTCCACCACCACAGGCTGAATACCACCCTGCTATTGACAGCACAACCTTGGTTACAATGTAACCACATACCCCCTGAAGAATTTCAGGCTGAGGTGTACATGAATAAACAGAGATAAAAGACAGAGGGGAAAAGAGCACAGGCTGCAGTGAACAAAGGCTCAAACTTACTGTATAGCCTTTTTTTTTGCAAGGCCAGTTTGTACATAAACTAATGTCTATTTATAAATGTACTAGAGCCCTTATCATTGACTTGGATACATCTCATTATGAATTCCAGTCAAGCCAGTAAGACTAACAATTAATTTTGAAATTGCTCTTCATTATGTAAAGTAGACTACAAAATGACTGAGCAGAGCATGTATGTGACCCCAGAGGGAAAGATGGTAATTTGGTATTTCAGCAGTGAGCTGATGAACATTGATTTGATTGTCTAGACTTGTTTTGTTTTTGTTTTTTTATGCAAGACGCATTTACTCATCAAGGAAATGCTACCATACACAAAACCCACAAACTTTATACAAGAAATGCGTAAAAGATTATATTAGATTAGATAAAAGTCAATGGGAAATAAGATCACCAAACTTTAATAAAATATAAATGTAGTTCTTGGGGTATCTGTGTATAACCATATCCATGACATAAAAGCCATTAATATCTTCTAAATAAAGTAAGGGAAAGGCCTGGTCCTTGTCTCTCTGATGTTTCACCACCCTGCCCAATGTGACATTTTTTCATCACAGCAAGACGTCCTCTTTGACCAATACAGATTCTTCATTATGTATTTGCCTATTTTTCCACTGCAGTAATTCAATAAGCTTGCAAGCCATTAGGAATAGATGATGGCTGCAGGGGGAGGAACGCTGCAGTGGTCACCTGCACTGACGACAGTCAGTCTACCAAAACAACATTACTTAGCAGAGGATGTCATCCATCAGGTCAAGTTTTCTCCGAATAAACTTCATCCAACCAGAACGTATATAAAAAATAAATAAATTTAAAAAAAAAAACTACAGTAAATTATCATTACATGGCTACGAATTTGGAGCATGACTGTTTTCCATTTTCTCATATTTGTATAGGTGACACATGATGGAGTAAAACATATGTGGTTTCCCCTAAAGCCAGTTAATTTACCCATCCAGTCTCTCTGTGCACAGTTTCATTCTGCTAGTTACTATATTGCCTACCATGCTTTGTACCCTGCTAAGCCCTCTAATGCTTTCTCTCACAAGAGGGTAGGAATAGGGCATGACTGAGCATGCATGTCAAACACAAACGGTTAAGGAGAAAGCAAATATGGTGTGCAGGGGTGTATAACAAGCGTGACTGTATCAGTGACAAAGTGAAAAGAGGTCGGTGTGTAAAAATAGTGATTAAAAACAACAGAAGGACTTTAAGACCTCCACACTTGCTAATGCAGAGTTATGTATATTTGCCAAGTTTTAACATGTTTGTGAAACTGTGCTCAGATAAGTTTAGTGAATTTAATGATAAATAGAGAAAATTAAAATAATGATCAGATTTTTTTTTTAAATTAGCCTAAATGACGAATCAGACTAAATTACACAGGGAAATAATACTATTTTGTTTCCATAGTAAAATCAGTAGTTTTGTACAGACCACAGGTTCAGCTCCTAGTAAAATAGCAACTGAACAAAGTGCCACTCAGCTCCTGCTTGTTGTGCCTGACCTCTTGTGGTCAGACTCACCTGGTAGCCACATGAGAGAATGGCCTCTTCAACGCCTCAACAGCTCAGTGCTAGTTTGACTAAGTAAAGCAGAGATGACAACACAGTAGCACAATTCAGGTGGATAACAGGTGTAACATCTGAAAAGAGATAACAGGCTGCAAGAATCTTATCAAATTCTATATTTGGCAAGTGGAGTCTGACTTTTCTGAGCTAAGAATTGAACGGGTGTGTGCACCAGACACTAACTATGCCTTCACAGACCACATCTCAGCCCTGCTTTTTAGCACTTTGGGCCAGACAGAAATATCCCAACATCTGTGGACTGTCATGAAATTTTGTACACACATTCGTTTTTCCCAGAGAAGAAATCTTAATGCCTGTAAGGATGCTGTAACTTTTCCTCTAACACCACGATGAGGTTCACGTTTGTTGTTTTGAATGAAAAATCTCATCAACAGTTAGATGCATTGCCATGAAACTTGCTAGAGGCATTTCTGTCTCTCTCAGGATGAGTTGTAATAATTTTATGATCCCTTACTTTTCATCTTGCACCATCACTAGGTGAAAATTTTATCCATCCAATACTTGGGTTTATCTCCAAATACCTGAAAAACTATACAACATAACTCATCATCATCACCTGTCGACCTAATTTGTGTTCGGTGCTGATTAGCGTTTTTTAGCATGCTAACACGGTAAATGACGATAGTGTATGTGGTAAACATATCTGCTAATATAAGCATTAACATTGTCAGTGTGAACATGTTAGCATGCTAATGTTTGCATTTAGCATCACTTGCTGTGCTATGAACAGTTCCAGTCAGAGCTGGCAGCTAGATACTTTTTTGTCAAATTTGTTCTTTCATCTCATGAAATAACATGAAAGTTGAGAGAAAATATTCATTCATATTCATTATAAAAAAAATCAATATACAGTATCAAGACTAAATATACAGTATCAAGACTAATTGTAGGATATGTATCAATTAGTTGTAGGCTAAAATAGTAATTGTGGATGATTTTTGGCAAGAATAAAACATAAATGTGTATCTTTAATTTTACAAATACCAACACTCTTGCTAGATATGGGACCACATTATCATTCAATCAAAGGAAAAGACATTATGAAATAAATAATCATATGAATACATTATTCTTGTGAAAATTTTGAAGAAATCATTACAACTCAACTTCTTGTGAAATGGTATTTCATCATTCATTTTCATAGTAACTAAATTTTATTGGATATTTATTCTAAAAGGTATTTTTTCAAAAGTCTTAGGAAATAAAACAGAACTCCAATAATTATGAAAATGTGGTGGAGCAAATATAATCTCATAATAATGAGTTGAGTTTTACGGAAGCCGAGAACGGCCATGCCCCTTTTTTATTTTTGCACTGTTTTTTTCTTTTTTTGCACTGTTTTCTCGTTATAACGACTTATTATTTCGTTATCTTGATATAACAAAGATCGTTATCTCGTGATAACAAATTAATTATTTCGTTATCTCGATATAACGAAGGCCAGGTGTGATGATTGTGTGCTGGATCGGACCATCCTCAAAAGGGGCATGGCCGTTCTCGGCTTCCGTAGCATACACATAACATCCGGTTAAATAAATGTAACGTTAACGTTACCTTAGCTGGAGCAGCCGGTGGCAGCTCGTGCGCTGAAATGAGGATGCCCCGGTCCAGTCCAGCACACAATCATCACACCTGACCTTCGTTATATCGAGATAACGAAATAATTCATTGGTTATTTCGAGAAAACGATCTTTGTTATATCGAGATAACGAAATAATAAGTCGTTATAACGAGAAAACAGTGCCAAAAAAAGAAAAAAAAACAGTGCAAAAATAAAAAAGGGGCATGGCCGTTTTCGGCTTCCGTTGAGTTTTGATAATTTCTCAAATAATTCCATAAAGTATTGTTTTATTTATAAATTTTACAAGATTATTTTTTGTATCATATTGAGCACATTGGGGGCGCCACAGTGAATGGAATCGAAAGAGTTAACTTTACCAGGAAGTGTATAATAAAGGAACGGTAGGGGCGGGGCTCTTAGCGACGTCGACGTGCTTAAACGAAACTGAATGTGGTAACTCTCGAACAATTTGTTTGTCAGTTTTAAGCATCCACTTTTAAAACGTGCAACTTTACAGGTAAATTCAATTCTTCCTGTTTCTTGCTACACGTGTTAAAGTAAAGTAAAAATATAACACATTATCCAGCCCATTGAGTTTAATTATATGAGTCGTTAAAATTGTATTTCGGCTTGGTTCTTGTCCAGATATGGCGGCTGCCAGCAATCTGTTGTCAGAGGAGAGGTTCCTGTGTTCTATCTGTCTGGATGTGTTTACTGAGCCAGTCTCAACGCCGTGTGGACACAACTTTTGCCGTGCATGTATCCACAAGTACTGGGACAACAGTGACACTTACCTGTGTCCATTGTGCAAAAGGACATTTTCCACAAGACCTAAACTCCAAGTCAACACTATGGTGTCCGAGTTAGCAGGTGAGTTTAAGAAGTTAGTTCAAGTCAAAGCCTCATCTCCAGACCCACAACTTGCAGTAGACGTTCTTTGTGATATCTGCTCTGAGATAAATGAGAAAGCCGTGAAATCTTGCCTGATGTGCCTTACTTCTTTCTGTGAAACGCACCTTGAGCCACATCAGAGAGTTGCTGGTCTCAAGAGCCACACATTGTTAGACCCAGTGAGGAATCTTGATGATAAGATGTGCAAGACGCACAACAAGATAACAGAACTGTACTGTAGGGATGACCAGGCCTGTATTTGTGTCTTGTGTCTCAGAACCGATCACAAGAGTCACTATGTTGTCCCACTCGAGGAAGAATATGAAACGGTGATGACAAAAAAAGATGAGGCAATGGCAAATATCCAAAAGCTGATCCAATCCCGGTCTGAGAAGATAGCTGAGATTGAAAACTCACTGAATGCCTGCCAGATAGAAACTGACAAGGAGAAAGAAGCCAGCATGCAGGTGTTCACTGACTTGATACGCTCCATTCAAAGAAGCCATGCCGAGCTTGTTGAGGTGATTGAGGAGAGGCACAGAGCAACGAAGCAAAAAGGTGAAGCTTTTCTCAAAGAACTGAGGATGGAAATGACTGAGCTCAAAAGCAGAAGTAGCCAGCTGGAGCTGCTGTCACAGTCGGAGGATCACCATCATTTTCTCCAGAGCTTCCCAACCCTGAGCTCACCTTTAAACAAGGACTGCACCAACATTGGACTTCAGTATTACCTGTCTTTTGAGGCAGTGAGAGGAGCTGTGGCTCTGCTGAAACAAAGAGTTGATGAAATCATGGAAAAGCTTCCTGAGATCAAAATGAAAAGAATGAGAGAACATGCAGTGGACGTGACTCTTGACCCTGACACAGCTCATTGCTCACTTGTCATAAGTCAAGATGGAAAACAGGTTGCAGATGAAGACACCGAACTGGAACTTCCCGACAATCCAAAGAGATTTAAAAAGTTTCCAGAGGTTTTGGCAAAGGAGGGATTCACAACTGGGAAGTTTTACTTTGAGGTGCAGGTGAAAGGAAAGACTTTGTGGATTGTTGGAGTGGTCAAGGAGTCTGTTGATAGAACAGGAGACGCAAAGCTGTCAGTTAAAGATGGTTTTTTGACCTTTGGGTTGAATGAGGGCAAATATACAGCATCTCAAAACACTGCTACAATCACACTGAAAGAAAAGCTTCAGAAGGTGGGCATCTTTGTGGACTATAATGAGGGAGTGGTTTCTTTCTATGATGTAGATTCTAAATCACATGTGTATTCTTTCACTGGCTGCCATTTCACAGAGAAACTTTATCCATACTTTTTCCCTGGGAATAATGACAGTGGAAGAAACTCTGCCCCTCTCATTATAACACCTGTACCTCAACCATACTAGTTTTGTTCTTTTTGGTCCTCCTTTAGGGTTCACAGGGAAATTAAAATTGGTCTCCATTACTACACTCAAAATCTTTCCTTAAAGTATTAACAGCAACTGCCAAATGTTACATGACATTGGCCTCTTTAATATGGAAAAATATTGTCTAATATATGCATGGATATTCAAAAGAAATGATATTACATCATCAGTTCTGTTAAGTTAGATGTGAAGTAATGATACTAGTGTTGTACAATAGTATTGTGTCTTCCTGTTAAATTACAATGGATAAGGTTATCAAAGTCATAAGGTAATGTAGCTTTAATTTGTCAAGGTATTTTGTTGCTTGTGTGTTGTTTAATTATATGCACATTTTAATTGTTGAAATATTTACTTGTAATTCACAGTGGTGTGGAATGAAGAGCAGTTGTGCATTTGACAAGTGGGGCTGAATAAACTACACATCCAGATTGATTTTGTTGTGTAATTCCTACCTAGAAGCTTGGTCACAATATTAACCTTGTGGCATCTGAAAACCTCTTGAATATAAAATGTGGTTATAATTCATGAAAATGCAACAGTATGAGATGTAGGACAATTTAAAGGCAGTCCAGTACCGCCATAGAAAAACGAGTCTTGGCTCCTAGCAGTTTTTAACTATTTAGATTTACAAAGATTTACAACGGAATTCAACAGAATTGTTTCTCACATCTTTGTCATGGTATCAGCATTGTCAGTCAATAGTAGTCTGCCCACTTCTTTTACTCCCGACTCCTGCCTATGTGCTTCTGCCCCCACACTGATTTCTCTGTGTGTGTGTGTGTGTGTGTGTGTGTGTGTGTGTGTGTGTGTGTGTGTGTGTGTGTGTGCGCACTCATGAGTGGATGCACACATTATCCTTGAGTGTGATGCGTGGGCCGATGTTCTTAAGCACCACTGATGGAGCTCATCCATAAATGACTAAAACCTGGTGTTTCATTGTGTTTTGTCTTTCATTAATGGGACACAAGCCCTTTTTTTTTTTTCTTTAGTGACAAATATCTTGTGATATTTGATCAAAGTAGGTTACTACCAAATAATTTGATATAGTATGAAATGAGTGATTGAGTCAGTAATGAAAGAGATGCAGACATCAACAGTACACTCAGTAAACACTAAAGTATGGTAATCAGACATCCTGAAGTAGGAGATATTTTAACATACAGTTTTTTCCAAGACGAAGGCAATGGAAAAATGCAGTGCGAATATAAATGCATTATATTGTGAATTTAAACTGAATTAATAACATACATCTGAATATTTTTTTGGAAAATATGTTCCTCAATTAGATGAGAACATTCCAACAAAAATCTTCCATTGTGTATTACGTTTGAGACGTACCTTTTTCCATTAGTGATATCACTCTCTCTTCTGTCTCCAACTACCAAATAGATGAGGGTCAGCTGTGTTAGCTGATGGGAAATGGAAATGGAAATAGAATGGTTTCAGGGTTCCTCCATGTTGTTGATGTCAAATTTGAGTGAATGTGCTCTGCATGCTGCTCTCATGCAAGCATGTTGTACTTGCAGTCGCACCACAATCAGTGATGACACAGTAGGTGTGTTGCCTTAAGCAGCCAATGAAGCCTGTTGTGACTTCACTAACTGGGATGATTTAAGACGGCAACATGCTTGAAACAAGTTTTTTTTTTTGATGATAGGTAAAAGTGCAAATTATGAAGGATATATGGCCCCTGTGAGTGTTATTATATTACTTTATTGTTTCATTAATAGGTGAATGGTATCTTAATGTTGTAGCTGGTGGAAGAGGAGCTATCACTACACCATATGCTGTTGGGTAGTTTAGGACAAAACAAAGCATCCAATCTTAAAAGTAATTAGTAAATAAAGCTGTTACATAAATGCAGTGAAGTAAAAAGTGCAATATTGCAGTTGAAATGTAGAATAGTGGAAGTATAAGTAGCCAAATGTGTAAATACTCAAATTAAGTATACCTACCTACCTACCTACCCACCTACCCACTTAAGAAATTGGTCCTAGATCCTGATAGTCTGATATGCATTCCAAGCAGCTCAAAAATAGCTGTTGTACAAACTAAACCAAAAGTTGCACATCTGTGCCTGCGTTACATTTAATTTAGTATCTAATCTATCACCGGAAATCGTCAGAAATTGCCTATAGCTAGTTTTGGCCGTAGTTCAATAAAGTATGTCACCACATGGATAACATTAACGTATAGTAGCTTTCTTTGCTCCCCCCCCCCCCCCCCCCCCCCATTGAGGGAATGTCTAGTGTGAGAGGCATTTGTCTTTGGAAAGATTTCGTTTTGTTAAGGTTATTCTAATATTTTTGTCACAATTTATTTCATGTCATTGCAGGGGCGGTCGTGTGAAATGGCATTGCATACTCACAGTATGAACACCGTTTAACTTTCTCTCCTGGAAACCCCATCGGGATTACGCAAAGGACTTTCCGTAACGCACGCGAAGATCGGAATTGTGCGAGTACCCGATGCTGAGTGTTGTCAAGTGTTCATAAACGGTGCAGTAGACGAGAAGAAGCATTTTCTAGTGTGGAGTTTTGTTTCCAGCGCGCAACCGGGTGCCTTTTTTTAGTCGTGGGTGACACTACACATCATTTTCTTTAGCCCCATTGATTTAAAATGTGCGAGCAGGTAGGGTTTCCATGTCTTACGCGAGGACACCGAAACGGAGCGCGCGGCTGTTAATGGATACACTGACTCCTGCTGTGATCAAACCTGCAACCTTTCAGTCGCAACACGGTCTCTCCAGCCAATAGACTGCTCTGCGATCCATGAGTCCTCCCACTAAGACAACCTGTATCACATTTACAGTATGGATTACTGGACGTTTCGCCTCGCGCAAATCCATTTAACAACTTTTCTGAGGGAATTAATTTAATTTGATGAAACTGTGATACCTACACGGGTTTCATATTATGACTTTCCTCCTTACATGTACTCAAGCCATACATCTGGTGGCTTAGTGATATTTTTTCACACGTTTCTGTTGAGAAGAAGAACCCTCCGTACACTTAGAAGAGTTGTAGCCTAAATCTCGTCGGCTCTCATGGGACTGAGGCATTCGTCGCGTTGTTTGCTGCTACGGCGGAAGATGGCGGAGGCGGACAGCTCGGAGGTAGGGACCTTGTGGTGTCCTGCACCCGGTAACAGCGGGACCGGGCCACTGTCAGTCTGCTTATTTTTATGGTGACAACACATTGCACTTTAAAATTATTTATATTTGCGTTACAATGATGCCAGCTTCATTTAGAATCAACGTTGTACTGATGGTGTGCACACAAAGCGAAGTACATACCCCAGTGTCCTGCAGATGTTACGGGGGATCTATGCAGACTAGTATAACATCAATAATAGTGATAATGCATGCAGAAGATGTGCAGTTAGGTTAAATGATCAGTTTAGGATGCATGGACGTATTGAACGTGGTCATGTCCGCTGTCCCTGGTGCTGAAACGGACCTGCATCTTTTACCGGCTCTTCCTGTAGTACATCACCGCTATAGCAAGTCTCCCCCCTGTGTAATTACAAAGGCTAATTGCTTTTATGGATTCTTGACTGCTTATTTTATGGTTCCCTTTTCACTTGCATTTAATCCTGCTCGCTGTAAGCCCCATATTAACGGGAACAAGGTCCACTCACTCACACCCACTCCACTCACTTGTAATTTCCTCCCATGAAACACAGTCTTTCTTAACTCATTCTTTTCGGTTTCATTGTTGTCTGTAATTTCTTAATTCTGATACAAACTCTACCCTTATACTTTCTTTTTCCTCCGTAACAGCGGCAACAGCCTGTCACGTCCCCCCTCTCTCAGTCTGCCCAGCCCTCCCCACTGCCTAAACCAGTGCCTACTACCCACCATGTGCCCTGCGTCCCCCATACGCCTCATGTAGCAGCCTTGTCCACCTGTCCTGGTCGAGGCAAGATTGCCAAGTTCATCAGCCCGGAGGAAATGACATCACGGGACTACTACTTCGACTCTTATGCTCACTTTGGCATCCATGAGGTAAGCAGACCAAGCTGACAAGTGGCAGCTTGGTATGATTAGAGTAAAAAATGACACCAGATGCTTCCTGTTCTGTTTAACCTGATGTTCCTTAACTTTGCCAAGGTTAGTCTGGCAGCAGGATATGTGAAAAACTTCATCTGATTTAACAGGGACAGATTTCCATGAACAGACAGGTTTTGATTTTGGTAGTGTTCCAAATCTTCTACTGGCATAGATGATATTTTACCCATAACTGAGAAGCTAATGCCTACAGATACTTGATTCCAAATCTTGAGTTCACTGGATCTGAAAGTCAGTTTGTAAAGTAAGAGTACACAAGCCAAGTTAAAGCCCAAGCAAGTGCAAAAAAACAACAAAACAATCATCCAGGAGAAGCAAAAAATCAGTCCTCCAGTGCTTTCGAATCTCCTGTCCAAACATGGGTTTTAAAAAAGCATGAAATCAAACACCTTCAAAAACATAACTCAAACATCTCCCAGAAGTTTAAAGTACCTCTCATTTAATTTAAATTTAAATATAAAAAATCTATCCAAATTATTCCCTCAAATTAAAAACAACCCCAAACATAAACCACAGAGGCAGCTGTCTGCTTATGAACAACCAAACATTAAGTTTTAGGAGTGATATCTTGTGGGGAAACATAAAGCTGCTGAATTATCTGCACTGGTGGAGAGTGTCTCCCAGCTGACAAAAGAGGAGGCTTATTCATTACCAACTAGCACTATGCACTTCAGATGTACTGCAAAGTCTTTACAGTGCTCCATAAATGAAAGCAAGCTGTGTCTGTCTTTTACAGTCATCTATAGTCAGCTGCTAAATAAAATTGTAGAGCTATAATCCAGCTAATGACCTTGATCTGCGAAGGGTTGATGGTGGAAAAGTTTGGGGACATATAGACCTTTTTTAAATAGAGTCCATATTTAGCATGTGGGTCAGGTTTTTGTCTCCTTGCAGACAAAGAGAGTGCCCTGATTAGAGGAGTGCAAAGCAAGAAAGAAGTGAAAGTGGGATGTGTGAATGGGCTCAGGGAGATGGATATCAGGCGGTCCCCAAAGGCTTCAAAGGCTTTGCGTTGTACTCCTGTCTATTTCAAGAAGCTCTGTCACTGTCACAGAGGCTTTTGGCCTAAATACTGCTTTTTCTAGCTCATTATATACGACAAAAATGTGTGTACATGTTGAGGGAACCATGCAACTGCCCACTTCTTGCAGAATCTATACACATTTGTATGTTTATGATGTAACATGATGTGTATTATGTGTATTCTTTGGGTAGCAATGAAATCTCAATTTTGCCTCCATTATTGAACAGGAGATGCTGAAAGACGAGGTGCGGACGCTGACCTACCGGAACGCGATGTACCACAACAAGCATGTGTTCAAGGATAAAATTGTCCTGGATGTCGGTAGTGGAACGGGGATCCTCTCTATGTTTGCAGCCAATGCCGGTGCCAAACATGTGTATGGGGTGAGACAAATAGATGCACCCT
Organism: Seriola lalandi dorsalis; assembly: GCF_002814215.2. NCBI lineage: Eukaryota > Metazoa > Chordata > Actinopteri > Carangiformes > Carangidae > Seriola > Seriola lalandi. Next base: position 1,131,838 of record NW_019525441.1, on the reverse strand, counting down.
TTGGACACTAACTAATAGGTCACTGTAATCAGCTGTCAGTCTCTGCTTTTCTTTCAATCTTTATGAGAGAAAAAAGCCACACACCCATATCATATCTGGCTTTGCTGTCACATTATTTCTCATCTGTGGCTTTCCCTTCCCAATATCAGACACATACATCCACGCACGCACATATCCTGCCTTTTTTTAAAAACTCCTCCTAAGGGCCAGGCGCTAGTCTAGTCCAGAAATTGGTAATCTCTCTCAGACAATCTTTGACACAGAGGCAATAAGAGACATCTGGCTCCCCCTTAGAGCAGGGCTGCAAGTCACAGGTTATACATTACCAGCAGTGTCTCCCACAGTTATGTATGATTCATATACTGTATTACACTTATGGATGGGAGAGCAAAATGATTTATTCGTTTTCATGCGGCACACGGTCTGCAATGGGCGACCAGGGACATAAATGTTTAGATGGATTATCAGGGTTTGATTAAATTTTGTCCTTGAGTACCCTAAAGGTGAACTGACTGTATATGGGGAGAGAATACGGTAGATAACACCCTGCTGGTCATCCCTGTTCACGAGGAAATCTTTATTTTCTTTTTCCTTTTTTACCTACAGATAGAATGTTCAAGTATATCAGAATATTCAGAGAAGATTATCAAGTCGAACCACCTACACAATGGTAAGTTTAAGTGGTTTTCCATTACTACAATATATCTTATATCCATCTGTCTGAATGCAGAGCAGTGTGATGGCGTCTGGATTAGAAATAGCGTGAAAAATCTTCATATTTCCATCATTACCGTCACACCCGACAACATTAGTCACAGTTCTGATGGTTAACTGGCAGCTGGATGTCAAATAAGCATAATCTCTGCCATCAGTCAGAATCCCCTCAGTGGGGCTGATTACCATTGTAAAATGCCACCCTGAACTTCACAGATGGAGGACTGGCAACAGATGGTTGGTTTCATAACCTGAAAAATTCACCATTAGACAGGTTTTTGTTTGATCTCTTTAAATTTTCAATTCAAGCATTTAGCTGATGATCTCAATAGGACATGAAAAAACTCAAATGCCAACTCTTATCAGGTACAGACTGTTATTTATACAATGATGACTGCAAATAATAATCATCCACTAAATATCCAAGCAAATTAGATGGAGTACAGGTTATTAATTAGCAACCAACAAGTAAAAAACACAGTGATCTTTAAGGTGTCGAAGGTTGAGAATGAGCTATTTAACAACAGAAGCGTGTGCGAAATGTTTGCATCAGTTTTTCTTCCACTTCCACGTCCAAAAGATTCTGTTTTTTCAGTATATTATTGTGCATTAACGACCAGACTTGATAGTGCTGAACTCTACCATATTGCATCTGTTTTACTTTGACAGCCCTCCTTGTATTTCCATATCGTGGGTCAAAGAGGCAAACAGAAAATAAGACAAAGGAAATGCACAAGATGAGAGCAGTAATTAAGCTGTATGGATTTACAGAAATCCCTTGGCACAAAAACACTGTTATCTGAGAATAGAGTCATTTTACAATTTCCATTAATGTGATGAAGATGCCGTGAAGTAATTTGGTGCCTGCTGTTTTGTGGCTCTCCACATCGCAGTCATTACCATCTTCAAGGGCAAGGTGGAGGAGGTGGAGCTTCCCGTGGAGAAGGTGGACATTATCATCTCAGAGTGGATGGGTTACTGCCTCTTCTACGAGTCCATGCTCAACACCGTCATTTTTGCCAGGGACAAATGGCTGGTATGATATTCCTGCTGGAGGCTTGGGGAGGGTGCTGGGCTCGCTCTGTGTGTGTGTGTGTGTGTGTGTGCAGCTGGCTGGACAAATAAGGCTTTTGATACATAAACACACCAGACAGTGATTAAGTAGAGGATTTACTGTACTGCCTGCATGCAGCTGTCTGCTGCCCAGATGCTGAGGTCATACATGAATGATCGGGTTTCTGAGCTCAGTAGCCGCCTGCAGGCTATAACCTCAGCACATGTGATCTTATATTACACTCCAGGTGTGTGAATAGTAAAGATGATGGATGGCCACTGTATAGTGCGGCATTGATGTGTGAAGCTTTTCTCGTTCAGAAACCTGGAGGCCTGATGTTCCCTGACAGGGCTGCTCTCTATGTGGTAGCCATTGAAGACAGGCAGTACAAGGACTTCAAGATTCATTGTAAGTAGTAATGGTAGATTTGTTGCTGTTTGCTTTCAAGTTTTTGCTAAGTTATTACCTTCCTCTGTCTCCGTCTCTCTCTGTGCATAATTGATGATCATTGTGCAGATGAAGTGAATTCATCATACAGAGAAGAATGGCTCCACTTACTAATAAGTCACACTTGATAAAGAGTTACATAAGCTGTAACTAATGGATTTATTAATGTCAGCAGATATTTTAACTGGATGATATCACTTTATAAAGTTGATTTGGTGGGTTTGCAGCAGACAGAGACCAACACAAGCAGTTGTGTTTCTGTCCACCTGATGAATCTAAGTCCAATATTCACGTTTCTGTTAGCTCTATTTCGCTCTCCACCAACTGGCTAACCATTAATAAAGCCATTAATTTCAACATAGACGCCTAATGTAAAACATTCCCTTTCGAAAGTAGCACCAAACGTGTTTAAACAAGTTATTCTACAGTGCATTCTTTGCTCTAAACTCCCTCCATGCGTTCAAATAACTGTCACAGCAGGAGCGCTGAGCTTAACCTTGCGATCCAGATCAAAGCACCAAAATTAAAGGGTGCATGGACACCGAATCTGGGTCAATAACTTCTACTGAGTTTCCTTTCACTGCACAGGTGGCCTTCCCTGTTCCATAAAATGTAGGCATTCACACAAAGGTGTATACTTTCACATGAATACCAAAAGCATTCAGACTACTCAAACCCTCACGCTCTTATTTTTAGTTTCTCTCAGCGTTGGTGGCATATTCCACCTTCTCATCGTACAGACTTAGTGTTTGGCCCCCTGACAAAGCAAGGTGGAGTGGAGGGACAGAGGGAATGGGGGAGGGAAGGCTTGCTTGGTGTGTTTTTCAGCCCAAATTATAATAAAAAAAGCCTGCCAGACATGGTGGAGGAGGTGGAGGAGGCCGGAGTCTATTTTCAGCAGGGCCTGGATAGACAGAAAGACAGCATGAGTGCGGGACTGCTCTTCTTGGCAGGGGTTAAGCGTTCTGTTTTATTTTCTCTGCTACCTTTTTTTGTTCTGACAGCTTGGCAGGAACAGAGAGAACAGAGCTTTGCAAATAAAATCAAAAAATTAAAAAGTAAAAACCCATAGAACACATGCTGTTTGCATGTGTATTGTCATGGGTAGCCGTGCCTCAGATGTTTATGATTGTGTGTGCACAGGGTGGGAAAACGTGTACGGCTTCGACATGAGCTGCATTCGCAACGTGGCCATCAAAGAGCCTCTGGTGGATGTGGTAGATCCCAAGCAGGTGGTGACTAATGCCTGCCTCCTGAAGGTTAGTCTGTGTGTACATGCATGATGGAGGGGGTGTGGGCATACCTCAAGCATTTGTCTTTCATGTCATCTGGTTTTATGTTTTGAAAAATGTACATATTTGAGGCACACATCCAAACAAGCAAAGTTTCTCATCTGTTGTGTTCCCCCACCGAGTACATGAACTCCCCCCACCAGAAAAATTCAGAGACAGCTATCAATCCCCAAACCTCTGAGCATTCCCTGTCTGCTGAGACTATTTTCTAGTACATAATAGAGGTCTCTGGAGAGCTGTAATAGTCTGCGGCTCTGCTTCCATGCTTGAAAATACGGCAGTGGCTTGCCTTTTATCTCACAAATGAACAGAGGATAAGAGCATTCAGGGAGGTGATAGCTTTTTTGTTTGTCCCCCTCTACCTTTACCTCTCTTTCCATTGCTTTTCCTAAGATATCTTCAGTCCGCTCTGCTTCTTATTTCTTTCTCACGTCATTTTCGGCATCTCAATTCTCACCATTTCCTTCTGAATCACTCACTCACTTCTGACCCTTCATCCTCTGTCACGTTCTCTGATTTGAACAGTGTCAGGCCTCACTGGTCTGAGCGAACGGGGTGGTCTCACTCTGTCTCTCCCTCTGTGCGATGGTGAAATGTCACTTGAGAGCAGGCATTGAGTCACCAGCGAGAATGAAATGGGCTCTCCATCACTTGGATAAGCGCAGAACATAAAAAGGAGGGTTTCCTTTTGTGTTTGAAAAGGTGGCTTATTTGTCAGGTTGGAGGGCGGGTTACTCGTTAGTTAGTGACACACTGCCTGAGAATTAATTTTCACCACCTCAATTTCTTTCACATGCATGTTTTCAGGGCTTATCCACCCTTTCCCCTCGCTGCCAGCCACTTCACCCCGTCTTAAATCAAACTGCCACTCATTCCTATCACGCTAAAATTACAAAGTCACTCCCAGGGACTTTTTTTTCCCTCTCCTCCCACAATTTGCTGTATATGATACTGGCCTGGTATCATTGGAAAGGACAGAGGTGTTAAATCACAATCTGTCATGCTGATGCCACATGGCCAAGCAATCCACAGCGCAATAGGAAAGGCAAGATGAACAGGTTGCAGTGTAACCCCCCCCCCTCAATCATCCTCTTAAATACAACATCATCTACATGCAGAGCAGAGACACATCTGCCCCTCCTCTATTTTGTACCCAGTGTGATACTTGGCAGGTAGCAAAATGTGATACTTAAATTTGTGGCCATATTCATGATGTAGCATGAGCAAACACACAGATGCTGTGTTCACTCACACACACACACACACACACACACACACACGCACACACACACAAATACTCCCTCCCTTGTAGGCTTGAGGGAGGACACCCACACAGCATGTGTACTGTGAGCAGGCTTCATTTGCCAGCCGTGATTCAACCTGTGGGCTTTCACACACACACACACACACACACACACACACACACACACACACACACACACACACACACACACACACACACACACACACACGCGCGCAGAATAATCATGATGAATAATCAAGAAGGATTGACATATACATGCACTGCATGTGTGTGAGAGATGGCAAGTGGGGGGTAACAACTTGTGTTTGTGTGTGTGTGTGGTTTTACATTACAGTGCTGCTATTCCATCAGGGTAAATTCATGAATTGAAAAGAGCAGAGATATCTTGAGAGCAGTCTTTTTAAAATTAAATAAAATAACTGGGTGTTTTTTTTTCCAGGAAGTGGACATCTACACTGTGAAGCCAGAGGACCTGTCCTTCACCTCAGCCTTCTGTCTGCAGATTCAACGCAACGATTATGTCCATGCCCTGGTCACCTATTTCAACATCGAGTTCACCAAGTGTCACAAGAAGACTGGCTTTTCCACGGGTGAGGCTACACCAGAGTCATTACTCATAACCACTGTTTCCTATTCCACCCTTAAAGGTTTGGTTCACACAAATCATAAAAAGCATATTTTTTCACTAATCCATACTTGTAATATAAAGCCACGGAATTTCTCACGTTGTCTCTGATATTTCTGCCACCCTCACACAATGGAGGTCTAACTGTGCATTGTACTATACTGTCTAATGGAAGACGCTCACACTTCCCAGGTTTGTCTTTCAGCACTTTACCGCAACAACATAACCTCCTTGCAATTGTAGAGAAACGAAACATTCACAGGGTCACTCTGACAGAAATACTCTCTGTGCCCTCCTGGGATAACGTCCAGGATGAAAAGAAGAAGCAAAGCAGAAGCAGAGGTTCCAACACAGTCAGTTTAAATCTAAATTCACTGTGAAAACACAGAACATTGCTTAAAACATCTACTGCCGCAGCAAAAAAATAAATAAAATAGGAAATGTGGAAAAAAGTGTATTACTGGAAACATGTACCTTTCAAAATAATCATTTCAATTGGAATTACTTTCTTTGAAAGAAATGGTGTCTGAAAGTGGCAATGTGTTCAATGAGACAGAAATATCAAAACCTCAGCAAATAAAACAAAGTCTTCATGGCTATCACAGATGGTAAGTGAGAAAATAATAAGAATAAAAAATCCTATATAATTTTGGCTAACTCGAAGCTCTGATGTCTTCAGAAGACAAAGAAAATGCAGGCATTTATAAAACAGTACATAAGAGTACATGAAGGGAGGAACTGGTAAATTTTGTTTTCACATTCCTGATGTCCTGTAAGCTTCCAAATTTCTTGAGCACAAGTACTTTGAGCAATAAATCAGCGTCTATTAAAAGGAAGCGCCTGCACTTCAGCATCTTAGCTCTTGGCTACACTCTGCTGGTGTTACATGAGTCAACCCCGCGTTTGCAGCGACGGAATCACCAAGCACTTCTGGTAACATGGTGTCGAGGACGTCTATAATAGAGAGAGTAGCAAAGCTGTTATGTAAGCTTATGTTAATACATTCATACATCCAGTGCTTACATAATACTGTGTAGAGGAGGTTCTATGTTTGGCTGAGTCTGTTGGGCCTGAGGCTGAGCATCACTGAAGGAGTTCTGTCCTATAAGCCTTTGTGTTTCTCCCACTGGCTGAGTAAATTTCAGTTGCTTTGTTGTTCAATTTATTCCACGTTAACATGCCCACGGCACTTCAGTGCCTACCGGAACTGTTTTGTAAATCTTTCCCCCTTAATGACTCTTTCCTACCTCTTTCCTCATTTCCTCTCCTCTCTGCTTTTCCCCTCTCCTGTTTAAACACCTTTCACCTTCTCTCCTCTCCTCTCTAATATGGTCATCTTTTAAAATCATTTTTCTATTTCTTTCTTTTTCCTGCACATATATTCCTCCCTTTCGCTTCTCTTCTTCTCCCTCCCACTATTTCCATCCTATCCTTAGCTCCAGATGCTCCCAGCACACACTGGAAGCAGACAGTGTTTTACTTAGAGGACTACTTAACTGTCAAAAAAGGAGAGGAGATCTTTGGCAGTATTGCTGTCAGGCCCAATGAGAAGAATGTGGTAAGACTCATCAAAGATCAGAACAAAATTCTCAATAGTTTAGATTTAAACAGTGTTAGAGAAATTATTCAGATATACTTAAATGTAAAGTAGCAATACCACAAGGTAAAAAATTAAATTACCCATGGAAAGAGTCAGGCTAGCTGTTTCCCACACTTTCCAGCCTTTGTGCTAAGCTAAGCTAAGTGACTGCTGGCTGTAGCCTCATATTTAACAGACAGAGATGAGAGTGGTATCGATCTGACTCTTCTCCTTAGAGAGAATAAGTGTCAGTAAAAGTGTTAAGTATTGGCAAATAGCACTTTTTTTATTCTACTAAAAGTAAAAGTACACATAGTGCAGGAAGTGGCTGCTGAGAGTATTATACTATTCTCCATTATGTTACCAGATTATTATTACGTTCACCTGTAGATGGCATTTTACTGTTGCAGTGAGTGGAATTGGGTCTAATTTTAACCATTTATTTAGTCTTGAATTAAAAAGCATCACGTTTCACAAGCTTATCATATGTCTTGTATGTAAAATCTTAATCTGCAGGGTAACTAGTAACTACAGCTCTCAAATAAATGTAGTAGGAATACATTAATTGTCTCTGAAAATAAGTGAAGTAAAAGTATAAAGTAGCAGAGAATCCTGAAGTGCCTGAGTAAATGTATTTAGTTACTTTCCACTGGTAGATTTAACAATATTAAGTGCATCTGTTGCTGTGTGTGAAGGTGCTATTAGATATTAGATAGATATTCCTGCTGTTCATTTCTTGGTTATTGTTTTATCTTTTGTAGCGTGACCTGGAGTTCACCCTCGAGCTCGACTTTAAAGGACAACTATGTGAGGCCGCGATTTCCCACGACTATAAAATGCGTTAGGAACAACAACTACAACAACGGCGCCCCTGGTGCGAACCGTCCCTCAGCCCCTCTGGACACATCTTAGAGGGGGGGGGGGGCACAGGCTCTCCAACAAGCATTCCAGTTGGCCTGCGAGGGCGACCCCGACGCATCTGATTGGATGCCATTAAGCCAGCACTTGAGTGATGTCATCAGAGTAGGCAAGTATCTGTCAGCAATAGTGCCATCACGTGTACCAACTTGATCAACTCGGGCACATCGTTGAATGTAACCTCCTAAATGAACTTGATTTTTTTTTCTGTCACTAGTTTCTGGGAATTTAATTATTTTGAGTATAAAATGAAAAGCATTTACCAGTCTTTATATTGTTAGTGCAGCTAATGGAGAAGCATTGATCTGTGTGATGTTGAGAGGGTTACAGCACAGTCATTAACTGTTTTTCCTATGGTCATTTGTTAAGATTCATGATTTACACACTGTATAATTGTATTGAAGGTACAGTAATCAATAGTTGTTTTATTTCATTATTTATTTGCATGTGAAAGTTTTTCGCCTCATTGATTGCAGAAAGATGAAATGTGATTTATTTATTTCTTTAATTGAGGATAAATCAGAACAACTGTACTTTGGTGCCAGAGTAAAAACAGAACAATGCCTCAAAACAGTAACAAACACAGATGCAATATGTCATGAACCACTTTGTTTTCGGGACCAGACAAAGAATATGAAAACAGAACGTGATGATGAATAAAATTTCAAAGAATCAAGTTGGATTTTTCTCACATGATTTTCATTTAAAACTACTATTTCAATGAATTCCAAATAATTTATTTCAGTATAGTTCAATAAAATATAACTACATAACATACACTACACCAGATACAGAGAAATACAGAGGAATTAAGACTTTAAAGCTAACATTCAGTTATGCAAAGCCTGTAGTACATTTATGATTTTTTTCTCTTGGGTGAAGGTTTTTATTGAAAGTAATTATATGACAGAAAATGTTTAAATCTTAAAGACAGCACTACTGGGATTTGGCAACACAGCATTGCTCACAGGAAATGGTGCAGCGCCTCATTTCCACTTTAGATAAGCTCATCCTCTGAGCGTCATCATTTAGGCCTGACAGCAGTTTGTTCACAGGCGCAGCACCATCCTTCAATGTCCACTTCAATCTGCACCGCATGTCTGTGCCAAAGTGAAGACACGATTTCAATACTGATTTCACCGTTGTTCTCAAACACTGCAAATCCAGTGTCCGGGAGACATTGATAGATTTCTTCCAAAGTTTTTAGCTTATTCTCGCCGGGCAGTGTGTCTTCACTTGCAACAGGCTTTCCTCCTTATGGGCTGAGCACTGAGGATGACTGTTGGGTCTCTCACTGTGTCCTCCTGCTCCATTAACACTCTGAGCAAAGACACAGAGAAACGAAAGGAGAGGAGCCAACAGTGTTACCACCACAAATCAATTTCCTCACTAAAGGTTGTAAGTACAAAAGAACATCTACTGCCAAGTGGTTTTATCATGTATCTGATGACTTTTGTTCCTTGACAGCTGCTGTTACATTATGCACTGACTTGATTCACAGCCGTGATCTTACCTGGCCAGGTGTGTGAGGGACTCGATCACATTCTTGCCTGTGTAGGCACTGACCTCAAAGAACATCACCTTGTTTTCCTGCACAGGATATGTAGACAAAGACAAGTTAGAGCTGTCAATAGCTACATCTTTGTGTTGGGATTACAACTGAATATGACAAGATGACCTGAATCAACAACATGAGCAATGTCAGCGGTGTTGCAGTCATTTTCGAATAGAACTGAGAAAGAAGCAGTAATCCATTGTACTTGACATTTGTGTGAAAGCAGAAAGCAATAAAAACACATTTTATTCACTCATCCATGAGCTTTGAGTTAAACTCACATAAGCCAGTTGCTCAGCTTCTTTAAATGGCACCTCCCTCTCCTCATCCATGTCCATTTTGTTGCCTAGAAGGAGGACGGGGATGCCCTCTCCTGCAGCTTCCTGAAAAAGAAATGTCCGAAAAAATGATGTAGTATTGTGCTTCCAGGAAGTTGGGGGATAAGCAAGAGATAGAAAAAAACAAAAGAGAAAGCAAAAGTTAAAGGTTTATATATCCTGACTTTATTTCTGTACTGTGGGTCAAGCTCCAAAATCATTGGACCCTACACTTCCTATAATACCACTCAACAGCAACAGCTTTGACATGTAAAGTCAGAATTTAAGAGTAAGAATTTAAATCTATATTGGCTAATTAAAAATCTAAAAAACTAATGTTTGGCGCTACAAGTGGAAAAAAGACAGCTAATAAAAGATATTTGTGGTCTGTGTTTGATAAATAAATATAATTATAATCTCCGAACTCTACTCATGAAGAGGACGAGGGTTGGGTCAAAGGTCAGACCTGGACATTGGTGAGCCAGGGTTGCACGGCCCTGAAGCTCTCCTCCACGGTGACGTCGTACATCACCACCACGCCGTCTGCTTTGCGAAAGAACTGCTTGGTTATACTGCGGTACCTGTGTCAAACAACAGGGCTCAAATGTCAGCACACTGACGACTGTATACACTAACACTAAAGACAAGCTAACATACACTTGAAGTAGTATTACCTATAATTATACTATTTAAAATTACACTGAAAAATGTAAGTATAGTAAAAACATATTAAAGCATTACATTATTCATAATCTGTCTCTTTGGGTTACATACCCAAAGAGACAATTGATAAAAAATGATTAATTACGAATTTTAATGATTATTTGTTGATTTTGACTTTATTTTCTCAGTGTTTTAGGTTAAAATATCCAACGGTGTTTTTGTTTCCAGTTGTTTTGTATCTATATAGTAAGAGGAAACTCACCTCTCTTGACCAGCTGTGTCCCAGAGCTGCATGGCTACCTGCATATTGTCCAGGGTTAATGTCTTCACACTGTAGTCAATACCTGAGATCAAGACACAACAAAGATCAGCATAATATAACCAGGATTAATGAATATTTTCTTAGTAGAAGGGATTTTGTTTAGTGTCATTGTTTTGAATGATTAAATATATTACTACATTTCTTGTATTTAACTTTTGATTGTTCAGATATAGTAATAGCTTTTGACAGAGCAATGATGACAGAAATTGGCCACTAGGGGGCCCAGCGAGCTGTGACACTGATTGGGCCTCATTTCAGACAGGAAGGCTTGAACAACGTGGAGATAACAAGGCTGGAGTGAGGATTGGGAAAGATGAAAGCGAAGGGAAAAATTCATCAGAACTGACATAAGCTGCGGTACAATGTGTGCCAGGGCTCTTAGACAGCCAGTATGACTTCACAAGCCCTTTCATGTGATGCTAAGTCGCCCTCTTCTGTGTTAGCATCCACAAACACACACACGCTAACGTGCCATTCACATTTGTTCTAACACAGCCTCTGACACTTTTCTGTACAATGAAAAAATTACAGTGTCTTTCTTCTCACCCACAGTAGCAGTGGTGGAAGGGTGGAAACAGCCCTCACAGAAAGAACGCAGCAGGGATGTCTTCCCTACGCTGGAGTTGCCAACCAGGACCACCTTAAAGAGACGGTCCGGGGCGAACAGGGCTCCTTCTGTCAGCTTCTGATGATGATAAAACACAGGCAAGACAGATCAACATTTTTGTTCAGATCACATTCTGTAAATGAATTGCTCTTTGTCTGTACACATAAATTCAAGATTTTTTTTTTGTGTCACTTTAAAGCACCAAAGCTGTGGACGAACTTGCTGAGTGTCCTTCCCCAGAGGCTGTCCTCTTGGGGACGTGGGCGTCTTTTTTGCTCGGGCAATGCGGGATTTCCTCACTGAAGGAGCTTCCGCCAACACTGGAATGTAACTGGAAGTTTGGGTGGCAGAGCGGGCTGTTGCTGTGACAACAGTAGATTCTGTGTCGCTCTGTGCTCCTTCTTCCTCCTCTTCATCCTCCTCGTCTTCCTCCTCACTGAGCTGGTGCATTAAGGGCTGGGGCCCACCGTGGAGCAGGTGGGGTAGGTGATCCTCCTCGATGGAGATGACTCGACGGAGGGGCCACCCATCTGGAGGGGCGTCCAACACCTCCTCTCCTACCCCCGTCTTCTTCTCAATCTCCACCTTCTTCCCTCTTTCTCTGCTTCTGCTCGTCACCCTCTTGGGGGCAGCCATCTTGCTGGGCGCTTTTCTGGCCTTCGCCTTCACATCGTGCACTTTGGGGGGAGCAGGGTTAGCGTAGCCGTTGGCTAAACCAGAGTTCTTCTTTGCTGCAGGGCGCTGTTGACACGCAGGCGCGCTAACAGTGGTGGAAAAGGTGGTAGCGGTGGTGGCGGTGGTGGTGGTATCATCCTCACTACAGGAGGAGGAAGCAACAAACACGATTTGAAGGTGCTCTATAGGCAAGGCCTCCAGAGACTGGTAGGACCCATCCACCAACAGTGGGGCTCTTTGGAAACAGAGGAGAAACAGAGGATATACTGGATCAATTCACTTGAGTGAGGTGAAAATCTGGAGGCCAAAGTGCTCAAATGTGTCTGATTTGAGTGTTATTAAACTAAAATGTTAATTTAATTGATTTTTGGAAGTGTATAGAATCAGATATCCTCTGTTTTTCCTCCTTTGATACATGATTTTCACAACACACTGAAGAGGAAATTCTTCTTTGACACACAGGAAACAATCTGACGGGGGTGATTTGTGTTAAAAGAATACAGGGATGACAAATGAATCACCTTTTTGCCGGCTGGCTGGTGTCATCAAATATGTTGGCGAGGCCCGCTCTCTGCTTCTGCTTCTTTCTGAGTGAAGTTCGAGGCTTGTTTAAACAAAAGGGGACGTGTTAAAAAGTTTTTTTTTTTTAAATCAGTCAGGTAATGCCATAATAGATAACCACTGAGACATAAAACAGCATCCACTTACTACACCGCAGCATATGTCTCGCTCATCCTTCAAATGTTTGTTCATCTCTCTGAAATGAAAGAGAGGAGAAGAAAGTTTGAATCTTTTCAATGAAAACACGCACTGAAAAGTCTAAAAAGTGTTTTAAACCTGCCCCCAAGATAAGTCTTTGAAAATCCTTGAACTTACTTTGGAATCTGATTTGTAAAGTTTGCCAATTAGGAACTCAACCAGACACTAAAAAGATTAAAAGCAGCAACTACCCGGGTTTGATAAGAGCTCATGGGATGTCCTCATCATACCTGAGGAGATCAAGCTGCTTCATGAGACTCTGCTTTTCCCTCTGCAGTCCCTCTGTTACTCTGTACATTTCCCTGAAACAAGACAGAAACACTCAATTCTCAGTAAAAGTACAAGTGAGTGTGTTTGTAGTCTCGCAAACCAAATGTGGTCACTTCTTTAAGGGTTTGTTTAAAGTTAAAGCTTGGTGTAGGGTAATGAATAGGATTAGGAATATCTCCGATATATTTAGGAACTAACTGTGGTGAGGAAACACTCTTAGATAAATGTTAATACAAACAATACTAGAGATAGATCTGTGTAGTGAGTGTGTGTGTGTGTGCGTGTGTGTGTGTGTGTGTGTGTGTGTATACCCACATCTCTTTCTCCCGGTGCAGCCGGGCGGCCTGCTCCTGCAGTATGGCCAGCTGTTCCTGGGCCAGCGTCAGCTCCTGGCTGGTGCTCTCCAGCGCTCGGGACAGCTCGTCGTTGGTCATCTTCAGCTTGACGTTCTCCACATGGCTCTCCTGCTTCTCGCTGCTCAGCTCGTGGCACTGGAGCTCTAACTGGAGAGGGATGAAAATGCACTAACGCTGAGTGAGTGTGCTTAGAGTATGTTTGGAGAAAAGGGAGCAGGTTAAATCCCCTCCCCACAACACATGATGAGGAAGTGAAGATTAATACCACAAACGCACTTTATGAACATTACGTGGACTTTTTTTTATAGCAATGGATCTATTTGATCTTACAAGTCGTTTTCCAATTGAATATAGAATCTAAATCTTGTGTGAGTGGATGTTGTTGTGATTAAACTTGTGTCAGGACGTGCTGTGCATATCCACTCACCCCTTTCTGTTTCTTGAAAAGCTGCTCCAGCTCTCTCTCCTTTGAAAACAGCTGGTGCTCCAGGTCCTGGCTGCGCAGCTGAAGACGCTCAGAGTCCTGCGTGGCCAGGAGAAGAAAAGGTTGAAGAGTGGCACGTGATTAGGGTTTAACATCTTGCCAAAACAGCGGCAACATGAAACGGGAAATGATTGAGTTTTTGTTTTGAGCACCTGAAGCAGCAGCCGTTCTTTCTCATTTTTGATCTGTGCCTCCATCTCTTCATATAAATGACGGATCTCACTGTCATGTGTCGCAGCCTTCCTGCAAAGAGGGACAGTACTAAACATTAGGGATGTTAACACTGTTAAAACAGGCACACACAGTATGACATAATACCCCCGACATGTAGGAACAGACTGGCATTGTTGTCTAGGCTGAGCTTAAGGTTGTATTATTCCCTCTGTAACTGTAATTACATGTAAAAACTCACACACACATGCACACATGCACACATGCACACACACACACACACACACACACACACACACACACACACACACACACACACACTGAGCTTCATTTTTCAAAAGAATACTGAGTGGTATTTACATTCCCTCTGACAATTGTTAAGACCCAAATCAGCCACTTAGTATTAGTCTAGAGGAATAACAAGCTGTTACACAGTACCATGCAGTGCCATGGGAAAACTTCCATATGCATGTTTGACATCACATCAACAAACCCCGTGCACGCCTGCAATTTTACACTATGTCAATAATCATAAAGCATTTTGCACTGCATATTATTAAAGTAAAGCTATGAATATACTGACCGAGATATATAACACTTCTCACTGCTTTTCATGTCCACCTCAGACTAGTGATCTTAATGTGTTTCCACACCAGCAGAAGGTGGTCGGACTTCAGAGTGTGCCTCCAGATTAGAGGTCATTTGACACGGATAAAGAGGTTGTTCTATAGAGAATTACAGGTAAATCCATGCAAACACTCTCAGGCTACAGGCAGTAATATAAACACAAACACACACGCACAAATCCACCATTATGTCAGCCATTCTTTAGGTGGCTAAAGAAGCACAGCACTTAAATGCTTTAAATGTGACCTTTTGTCACCTCAGTAAATAAACACCCAGTTCCTTTAATCCCTGTGTTTCTATTTGATTTCTCCCCCTGTATACCACAGGTTATGCATGAGTGCGTGTGTTCTGTCTACCTACCTCTGGAGGGCGCTCTCCATCTCCTTCTTTTCCTGGTGGGCCTCTTTTATTTGGTGAGTGACCCGGGCCAGGAACTCCTCGAAATTGGAGAGGAGGTGCGGCTCATCTCGCCTGAGCTGGGCCCAGAGACTGCGCACCTCGTCTGGACTGAAGAACAAGAAAGCGCAGTAGACACAATGAGGGAGATGAGTCAAGTAAAACCACATCTCACGGCTTCCTCTTGTCACATATGGACGGAGGTCACACAGCATGTAAGAAAAAATACATATACGCCCGATAAGGGTTTGCAGTGTTCACACTCACTCCTCAAACACATTACTGGCTCCCAGGCTCTCCAGCAGCATACAGAAGTGCCCTTCCTCCTCGTCTTCAACTCCTGACAGCTTGGCTTCCCATTGGCTCTGATAAAGGGCTTCCTTGGTTCTTAAGATGGGGCTGGGGGTCTGATTTTGGTCGTCCGTGACAGAGATCCTCCGGCCGTGCAGGAACTGACCTGAGGGGAAGCAGAAGAACTTTTAAATGAACAGCACAGAAGCATCTGAACATTAGCTTTAGCTTTAGCTTGAAAGTAAATTTCCAAAGCGTATCGTGCTGTTATCTTTCTTGTTTAACATGAAAATTTAAGTAATAACCGCAACACAATTATTCATCACTGTATGACTCTAGTCTTGTTACAGTTATACTGCATTTAGCATGTATTACCATCCTGTTACTTTTACTAAAGCTAAAACAGTAGCTAAAATGATATAGTCTTGCTTTAAGCATTTAAAGGCTTCAAACACAGAGCACTTGGTATAACATGTGTGTTATTTCCCTTGAAATTGGCTAATACGCCATATTTGAATGTTGTTGGTTCCAGCTTTGACAGACAGAATGCAGTTTAAACTGTAGATTGAGATAAGCTGTATGAAGCAAGCTAAAGCCCTGGCACTGCAGGAAGACCTACTGAATCCAGAGGAGAATGCCTCCAGTGTGAGGTAACCAGTGCGGTCCGTATCCAGAGAGACAAACACATCCTCCAGCTCCTCTGCAGACAGAGGCAGCTCTCTGTGCAGCCTCTGCCAGGAAAACACAAAGACATATTTAAATGCTATTTCACTGAGCTGGACTGTACAAAAATATGACACATAGTTGACTAACACGTTTAGGAGTTGGATTAGAAAGAATTTAACTTTCACGATACTACGATTAGTATATAAATCAATAAATGTCACTTAAAAAAAAAACAAGGGCCTTAAATCTGCCATATCTGACTCTGTGTGGTTATAATCAAGCACACCCTCCATAGGATAAACACTAGCACAAAATGGCTGTTTCATGTGTCACTGTACAGAGCCTTTTTTGGAAGCTCTCAACAACAACAACAGCAACAAAAGGCGCAAAGCTCAAAAGAGCCCCGTCCTAATTAACTGACAACACAGCTCGGACGTTTTTAGTGCTTTGAAGAGGGTTTGTGCGCATTGTTCCTGCCTGTGTCCCTCATTTCAGCCAGTGAAATGATGTGTGCGAGAGTGAGCTGTACCTATACTCGTAAACATTTCCATCAATGGTGCTACACAGTCGCCTCAGCACCTGTTTCAGTGTGTGTGAGTGGGTGAAGTGCTTCTTTTACAATGGTGATATAACATTTAAAAAAAAAAAAAAAAAATCTCAGAATTGAAAGACAACCATGACACTAAGTGTTTCCTGCTTGCCATTCACTGTCATTAAAGGTAAAAGCGTGTCCTCTTGACCTATTGTTCTCAGCGGAGAATGAATTCGCAGAGCGGCCATGCATTTTCAGACAAAGAACGAGAGACATTAAAGGACGAGTTGGTTTAGGAAAAACAAACCTAAAAAAAGAAAAGGTCTTATGCTTTAAAGGCAGTTTAGAATCACGTGGCACTGAAACAATTATCTGATCAGACGATTCAATTTGTCAAGGAAAACTTATAAATGGAATATCTTCGCCTTTAGAACTTCAACAAAATGAGCATTGTGAAGACGCAGCCTTGAGCTCCATGAACTTGTGATGGACATTTATTTTACAATTGTCTACAAGTTTATAAACCAAATGACTAAAGGGGAGATCTACTTATTGTACACATTAAACAATTTTTATGAGGTCAAATGTGTATAGAGCCTTTTGTGGCTCACTAAGGAGCAGTGTGGTATTATGATAAATTGCCTCAAGTGATGTCATTTGAGTCAGTGCTGCCTGGGGCTGAAGACTACAAGTTTGAAAATGACTCCATAGATCTGTAGTTTCTGCCCTAAAATCAAGCCATCAGTACATCCCTCTTTATATTCTGGACCGCCTGGAGCTCCAACAGTGTGCAGACTTTACAAATGTCCTAGTAACCTTTAGTCACCCCATTCCCCTCTCAAACCCCGGGAAACACACACACACACACACACACACACACACACACACACACACACACACACACACACACACTCCTTTTCTAACCCTCATATCAGTGCGGGTAATGAAGCCTTTGCCCTCCACGTCGCAGGTCTGGAAGAACTCCTTGGTCTTGTCCAGCAGGGTGATGCGACCCCAGTCTGAACTCCTCCTCTCTGGGTTCAGTCCAAAGCCATTCACCCTGCTCTCCTCCTCCATGTCTGCGGCTCTTTTTAAGGACACTTGAGTGACACGGTGCGTAAGTAGCATGTACTTCAGCGGCAGTCAGGAGTGGAATCAGACATCAGGCCTCCTCACTGACCTGTATCCTCCTGTGCTCTGGGGCTCTTGCAGTCGCCATGACGACAGAGACAGGAAGTAGCATCAGATGTTGAGATCACTGATAACGTAAATACACTCAAAACTGCTTGCAGGCTCCTGTGAGGCAGAGAGAAATATTACAAATACAGCAGTCAAACTTAAAACTTCTTACTGCAGCACTGGGAAGGGGGAGAAAACTGGTGAGTTTCCTAAGTAATCAGAACATTAATGCAACAGTACCACACTTGTTACAACTATACAGTACTTCCCTTTTCTAATAAGCCCGGAACAAGCAACTCACAAAGGTATGTAAAAACAGTGTAAAGGATTATCTTAATACCCCGCCATACAGAACACATGATGGCATAATGCCTGCAAGAGCCGTCACCAAGAGGCTGAATTCCAGACTGTACAATGTATCTGCCTTTTGTGCTTTTGCAGCAGTTCTGTCTCCATCACAACTGCATAACTCAAACAAGGTTTTGAAGTACTTGTCTTGTTTGTTCTGTTCTGATCTGATCTGGAGCGCAGCCCATCTTGTCAGAGATTCTAAATATGTAGCAAACAACTGCAGTCAGTGAAATCTGAGAGGCAGATGAGTGATTTTGAAAGTTGCCTAAACTCTCGAGATGGTAAAGTTTGTTGTAGTGGTGGCTAAGAGACCGGATGGCACAATTCAGACAAAACTATTAAGAAATGGCAATGGTTAAAAACAATCATCTTTGTTTACTCATGGGGCTTTTTTCTTCTTGAATACAAATAAAAACTTTTACAAGAAGTATCGCGAGTATTTCACCCTGTGCAGTAAAACACACTCTTCTAAATAACAAGTGTGATAGATACAAAAAGTTACAGGCCTTGCTTTAATACATGTAAAAAGAAACTCATGGCAAATTCTTTCAGTTCCTTTCAGCTTTAAAATTAAAAATTGCTTCTTTAAATAACCCAGAAACTGGAGGAAAGGTCTTACCTTTTACAAATGATACGCACAAGAAAATGAAGCCTTTTTTCCACCCTCAGTATCAACAGAGCAGTGACCGCGCTCTGTGTTTAGGAAGTCTTGCTTCACAGATGAATGTCAGACAAGTCATTCTGTAACCATGTGATGTCATGAGGAAGCAGCCTGAGGCTTTTCACCCTGCGTCCGCACGCTGCTCCCACACTGAGAGAGAGAGAGGGCTGCAGAGTGAACTCTCTTTATGCGGGCCACATGTATGCAACATGTTTACATCGTCTGTAACTATGACGACAGCAGGCTTAAGACCACAGTATCTTGAATGTTAATGTGTTATTGACAGGGGGTTTAAGGATCTAAAGGAAGACAGCTTTTTGAGTAACTTTTTAAACAAAACTATCAGACTGTTGCTAAATGATTGAGTCACGGCATTTTACTAAAGCTGGTATTTATTTCCTATTTCAAAATAATTTACAGGAAACTCAAACATTTATTGATTAATAGATCTCTTACTATGCATGTTTCCAACCTCTTCATATCTTACAATGCCATCTTGTGGTCTGAGACTAAAGATGGGCTGCAGTTGCAAAATTACAATATAAAAGTAAAAGCACAGATCAAATTAAACAACCACAAGCTTTCACTCTGTGTTTAGTGTAGAGGCAAACTAGACTCATATTGTCACTCTACATATGAATCAGTACTGAAAAGACATAAGTGAAAGCATGATTCCAATGCACCTCGACAGGCTGTTTAATAACATAGTCAAATACAGGGAAGGTCCGTTCTTTTGTTCATTCATTCCACAGGATCAGCTTTGACCCTGGAGTCATTTCTCGGTTCCTTGGATCCTCTGAAGCAAATACTCCATCTGGAGGTTGAGATTGGGTTGTCCTTTCTTGGTCTTTTTGCTCAGCATCTGGAACGTCTCCATCTTTTTCTGTTTGTACTTCTGAATGGCTTCTTCTTTCTGCTGCTTGTTCTTCAGGTACTCCTGAGGAAAAAGAACAAGACAACCTGTCAGTGGAACAAAAGACTGTATTTTGATTTGACATAAAAAAAAAAGTGTCAAAAAACAGAGGAGGCCTTATTTTTTTCCCCATGAATGAATGTTAATAATATAATAACCTATAACCTAAATAAGCTCACCTCTTTCTTTTTTTTCCGTTTTTCTTTGACACTCTCAAATTCCTCTTTTGTCCTCTGGTATGATGTCTTCTTCAGCATTTTCTTCCTCATGCGGTTGCTTATTGGAAGACTGGAAGAGAACATCAGAAAGGCAATATTACTATATTTCCTAATTGGCAAATGAAAATTAAACGCGGAAGAAAAATAGTGAATGACAAAACCAAACTCCAATCAAATTTTAATGTTTCCACTTTAACAGAAGGAATTCTGGGTTTGACTATAGATGCAAACATTTCTTGAGTTTCACAGAGAATCATATTAGATGAGCTGTCATCACGCTAAACCAATTCAAGGCTTTGTTTTATGGGCCCTGAAACACTTTTCACTTTAACTTGGAGTTGAATTGTTTTCCCAAAAACAAATAATGAGCATCTAGCACATCAACATGATACTGTACGTACTAAACAGTAATAATGTGATAAATACAATGACTTGGGTCTTGTAGATCTTGTACAATGTGTGTAATGAAATATTTTGAAATGTAAGCCGGTGGAAACTTCATCAAACACCTTACTTTTAGGTTGAAGTGTGTTTTCTCTATTTTATTTAAATAGTCATTCAAAACAGTCCACAAAGACATGGACAGTGGTGCCTGAAAAGAAATGTTTATTTTATTGTTTTAAACTTCACGCAAAAAAAAAAGTTAGTTCTTACCTTTCTCTCTCTGAGGCTGCAGTCAGCTCAGGGTTTCCAGTCACAGAATCTGTCAGTTCAGATCCACCAGTAACTTCTGGATCTGGATCAGCAGCTTCACTCTGTTGTGCAACAGCATCATTTTCAGCCGTCTCCTCTCCCTTCTCCTTCCCCTTCATTCTCAGTTTACTCCTGTTCATTCTGTTCATCCAGGCCTCCTGTTGCAGTTTCTCTGCCTCAGCCATGTAAAGGTGCCTGAGGTGTTCTGGATACTCCTCCTTGTATAGCGGTTTAGACTCAGGGTTCTTCCTCTTCTCCTTTCGCAGCAGCTTGTTGTACTCATGTCTGACTTTCTCCTTCCTCTTGAAAGCAAACCCCTGACCTGAAGAGTAAAAATGCATACCACAAGTTCAAGTTAATATTATGTTTAAATAAAAGCTCCATCATTGGTGGATATATTATCTGCCAAATTTAATAGAAGACGCTGTTTAAATAAACATGTTTTAAAACGTTTCAGCTAGTATCAAATTTTGACAAACAAAAAGGCAAAATTAAATTATTATATTTCTTTACTGAGTTTGGCAACGTGCATGTCTAGAGGGTAAATTACATACAAGTGTAGATAGGCTGTGCCTCACTGTTGGCTATCTTTCTCTGTAAATGCAGCTGTGTGATTTAACCATCCTCCCATCACGTATCTAACTACTTCAACTACTTTAACAGAGAAGCTGTTGATTGAGTTTAGAAAAAAACTAAACCTTACCTTCTTTAACGCTGCCTTCGAATACTTTGTGCTCCGGGATCCATTTCCTCTTTTTCTTGACACCCTGTGCGTTATTTTTTGATTTCTTCCAGTTGCCATCTTTCGCTGTAAACTTATTACTCTTCATTTTCCGATCCGTCGGTGCCATTTGAGGTAAATATTCTCAAGAAACGTGAAATGTTTACATGTGGGGGGTCGGCCGGCGCGGGAAGATGACGTAAAACACAGCAGACGTGATAAATCGATTACGGATCGGTTTGCTGCCACCACTGATTAACACAGATTCTACAAGTATTTATTGTTTGTTTTCAGTAAAAACTTGCACTGTAAAATCCAAGCATTGTTCATGGCTTAGTCCTTTGGGAGAAAATGTCAGAAAAACGCTGAATATTTCCTAAAGTATGAAATATATAAAAAAACTGAATACTTAAGATATGGTCTTAATGAGCTGAAAGGTAAAAGTTACGAATTTAACCCTACGTTTAAAGTTTGAATGGAGTTTCTTTGCTGAAGTGTCTAGAAGGAGATAGATTACGAATCAAAAAATGGCGGAATGATGAAGATTTTTTTTACCTGAGAAGAAAAAGTAGTTGGGATTTCGTTTGCAGTAATCCCACCTAATCATCGATTAGCATGTTCGACTGCTAATGCCTGGGTGTACATCAGCAGCGGAAGACTTCCTCCATGCTGCAGCCAGGTCTGCCTCAGAGGGCTGTTTAACATGTTGTCCTCCTCATTCAGTCTGACAGAAATTCAGCGACAGATAGATGAAGTCAGGCGGTTTCTGTCTGTAACTTTGAGCATTGCCAACGCTCACACGGTGGAGTTTTACACTCATGACGTGTGGAAACGGTTCGTGGCCGTGCCACCGGAGGAAATCCTGTCAGCTGTTAGCCGCGGTGGTGACCAGCAGAGAGAGCCAGAGTCCAAAGGAAAAGGTGAACAAATTCAGTCTGGCCTTAAATATGGGAAAGTTTTGAGAGTACTCTTGTTGGTAACACTTTACAATAAGATATTTTTAATAAATTGTTCATGAATTATTTAAAATATGGTCATACGACATTAATTACAACAATTTTTTTGGTTGCCAGGTCGCTAAAAGCCCCTTTACCTGCAACGATTGCTCATGATTAGAGATACAATGATTCGTCAATTGATCGATTAATTTATGCAAAGAAAAATCATTATAAGCTATTTTGATAATCAATTAATATTCTTAGTCAACATTTGGTTGTGTCAGCTTCCACAATGAGATGATTTGTTGTCTTTATATGAATGTAAATGAAATATCTTTGGGGGTTGAAAAGTTGGTTGGACAAAACAATTGATTTGTAGACGTCACTTTCGGCTTTTGGAAATTGTGTTGTGTTTCAACTTTATTTGACGTTTTAAAGACCAATCAATTAATTCGTTACTTAAGAACATAACTGGCAGGTTAATTGAATATGAAAATAATCATTAGTTGCAGCCCTACTGTACCTGCTTATTAAATTTTAAACAGATAACCAACATTTGTAAGTGCATTGTTGTGCTAGTGCTAAACACTAGCCAAATATATTTCTCGCAACCCAAAAGCTCTAATTAATTAATCTTTCTTCCTTTCATAGTCAAATATTTTTAATGCGTTGCTTTAAAAATTGTCTAACAAGAAAGAAACATTCTCTACCTCCAGTGGTATCAAGCCAAGTGTATGGGTTTTGGCATTATTCGCCATCTTTTTTGATTTGATCTTATTTTTTTGAGAACACACAGTCAGCAGTTTTCATGGGCACTCATTTTTTGGGAGAAAGTAGTTCCAATGAAAACACATTTACAGTGAGGTCTGTGGATTATCCAGCTGTAACCAGAACATTGTTTCTGGAAAGTGTTGTTGCTCTTCAATCTATAAATGTCATTTTTCAATGCTGAAAGCACAACAAATGAAAATGTATTCACCTTCCTTGTATTGGGTTTTGAACAAAGCCTTTCAGTGGTTTCAAAATTCGAATGGATGTATTACATTTTAATATCTACTTACACATACATAGAAATAAATACAAAGTTCTCCTAGTTAAAGCTAGTTTTGTGCAACTTTACTAATATTTCTTTGCCTGTCTCCCCAAACAGAGCAGTCCAAGACCACATTTGGGTTTTGCAGTGATACAAACCGGCTGGTTGATATCCATGAACTTTTACACGCAGCCAAGGCCCACTCACTTCCAGGCCTTGGAGTCTGCTGGAGCAGGGATGAGCTACTGCAGGCCCTCAGAGAGAACAGGTCTGAGCCTGGAGCTCCACCAGCAGACATGGGTAAAGAACAGTGTAAGAACACAATGTTTCATGTTGAGAATAGGAAACCAGTCAAAGATTGTCCAGCTCACATTATGACCATAACTTGGGTGCTGTCATAGGATTGATGTGGGATTTATTTAAAGGAACAGTACAAGTAAATATGTTATACGTATGTTCTGTCTAACCCAGGTGCTGAGCTGGAGCCAGATGAGTTCATGAACTCTAAGAAATCTCACGAGGTCCAGTCCATGTCTGAGGTGGTGGCTTGTTTGGCCCAACACTGTGGAGTCAAACAGGTAGAGTTAAACATTTTTTTTAAGTTGCTATGAATGCCTTAAAGGCTTCTGTGAACGGAGGGAAGTTTTGTTTTTGTATCCTGATTTTCCTGATTTGTCCTTCCATCTTTTCTCTCCCACCCAGGTGATAGACGTGGGCTCGGGGAAAGGCTACCTCAGTTCTTTCCTGTCTCTGCAGTATGGTCTCCGGGTCTATGGCATCGATTCGTCCAGCACCAACACCCATGGAGCCCAGGAGAGGAACAGGAAGCTGAAGAAGTTCTCCAGGGTGTACCAGAAATATACCAAGGCAGAGAGGGCACAGGGAGAGGCAACACATTCACCTCAGGAGGAGCTAGTAGAAATAAAGTCTGGACCGAATGGAGACAGTGATGTCTTGTGTGCTGGGGGAGGAATTGTGAAACAGGAAGAGGAGAAGGTGTCAACTGTGTTATCAGATGTCAGCCCCACTGTTGAAAGGCATTCGGAGGCAAATCCAGAAACAGAGGAGCACTTCCTTAGCGCCCTATCAGTGGATGTGATACAGACTACACCCCCCAGAATTCCTCCCAGCCAGCTGAGCGCTGAGGAGAAGGAGAGG
The DNA here is from genome assembly GCF_002814215.2 of Seriola lalandi dorsalis. NCBI lineage: Eukaryota > Metazoa > Chordata > Actinopteri > Carangiformes > Carangidae > Seriola > Seriola lalandi. Next base: position 1,107,389 of record NW_019525441.1, on the reverse strand, counting down.
AGGAAAAGGGAGAACCTGGAGAGGAAGGCTCTGAACAGAACTCACAGCGCCAGCGTCGTGTTTTCACCCCTCACATCTTACGTTACTGCGGAAACGGAGCTGCGAGAGCTCATCAGCGAGCTGGAGGTGAGCAGATCCAAAAGTCACACACACAAAAAAAAATGCCAAAAGTAAATGTTGAAAATAGATTTACTGCGTGTGCGGTGGTGGTGCAGATAGGAATCCAGCCGCATAGTAGCGAAGCACGATTCCCACAGCGGCTCCTAAAATTACAAGTCTGTCGCAGTGGGCTGGAGTTTGCATTACTGGGGCGAGTGTGGGATGTAAGTGCGGTGCCAAATGTGCAGGGCGTCATCATCAATAAATTTCACCATCGATCTCCAAACTCCTCCTCCTCCTCTTCTTCTCCTGTTCTCTGCATACTTGCTCCCGACTCCAGGATGCTGTCATGGTCGGCCTGCACACGTGTGGCGACTTGGCTCCCAGCACCCTGAGGATGTTTGTGGCTAAACCGGAGCTGGCTGCAGTCTGCAGCGTGGGCTGCTGCTATCACCTGCTGTCTGAGGAGTTTGACCATGCCCAAAAGGGTACACACACACACACACACACACACACACACACACACACACACACACACACACACAGCACATATGGTTTCTGTTCTACACAGAGATCACAGTCTTTCTTTCTATTTCTATCGCTCTCCTTGTTTTTCACTCACACCTCAGACACCTGCATCGTCCAAGTCATCGCTTTGTTCCAACCTGAAATGAAATCTCATCTTCCCACATTAACACTCATATTCATATTTTATAGTAAACAAGTCAGATGTTCCGCTGAGAGTCTGGAGCCAAGCTTCCCCTCTGGAGATTGAGTTGACTTCAGAAACCCGCTGTTAGAGCCATTAGAGTGGATTTATGGATTGAGAATGGCTGTGTAAGGCCGCTGAAAATGAGATTTTTTTTTTTGACCTTTTAATTTAGAAGAGAATCAATTGGAAGAGACTGAATCTGCATCTAGTGTGTAGTATTTCGTCTTTGCTGTTATTTCAGTTAGCGTTGGCTTCCGCACTGCCGTTCTCTGCTGCCGCCTCAACTTGACGGTTAGCTCAGGTCCCAGAATGCAACGGCTGATATCATCCCCGTTTCATCCCCATTCACTCCACAGTTTATGAGCTATGAAATCGTCTACATGTGTCCGCATGCTGTGGCTGGAGCCTCTGCGCATCTATACGAAGGATCCCTCGCTGAAGTTGATACGGTATCGCGTCATCTCTTGTTAACAGCGTGACCTTTGACTCTCGCGTCATCAGGTCCGACGTAACTTCAGCCAAGAGCGGAAAATGATATCACGATGGCTGATTGAAAACACTCCTTTCCATGCTTGTTTCTCAAACTCCAGCTCCGTCTTTTAAGGAAGGGAACAAAGGCATACACACACACACACACACACACACATTTTCTCTCCCCCTGTTGGCCTTACAGTGCAGTCTGGGATGCAGGCCAGCTCCGGTGGTGGCCTGCCTCACCCTAGAAAGGAGCTAAATAGCTGAAAAGTTCAATTATAGAAGGCAGTGATACATTTATATGATCTACTTATTTAGGAATTAAGCAATTCCTTAAATTTCTTGTACATTAGGTTTCCAATCTCCTGCTATTTACTCACAAAGAAAAACAACTTCTCAGAGGTGAGTATATTCTGGCGTCTGAGGTCTGGGAACCAGCGTGTTTTCAAGTGTACGTGTCCACTTGCGCACAAGGACATCAGAAATATTTGTCTTTCTGAATTGCAGTGCATGTACACGGCCACTTCAGATGTCAACTCTGTGGTCAACATGAAGCTAGAGACTATAAACAGCTCTGCGTGCACACTGTAATCCACCCGTCAGACCGAGGGAAGACTTGTCCACTTCAATCGCCTGCCCGATGGCCCGTGCCTGGGCGGAGGGTTAAGCTAACCTGACTGCTAACGTGTTAGCATGTCCAGAGCAGTTTTGCGAGAGCCCGACCGGCCCCAGTTGCACATGTTATTAGTGCTTCTTTTGACCGTATCCCTCTGGATTCACTGCGCCTTGGCCTCAGTCACTGACCCTTTTAGAAGTGACATGAAAAGGATGGCAGGCTGTCAAGTAGTCACACTCAGTACCCTCCCACTGGGAATCTGTCTTTGTGTGTGTGTGTGTGTGTGTGTGTGTGTGTGTGTGTGTGTGTGTGTGTGTGTGTGTGTGTGTGTGTGCAAAGAACTGCTACAGTAAGAAATATGTGATTGATGTTGGTGTTTTCAGCAGCAATCAGAGGTCAGCAGTTCTGACTTTTTAAGGCAAAATATTTAAGAGGGAGGTTGTTTTTTCTCAATTCTTCTGCTCAGAGTTTAATATATTTATTTCCTTTATTGCTGAGATTTAGACAAGAAGAGTGATACCAGTTTCCTGTTTGTGCACTCAATATGAAGCTATAGCCAGGAGATTGTTAGCTTAGATTAGAATAACAACTGGGAACAGGGGGAAACAGATGCTATAAACTTGTTTGTCTGAACCATATAAAAGCCAATAACAATGATTGATATTGCTAAGCTAGCTAGGAATCCACTGCGAACAGGCAAAAGAGATTCTGGACAATTTCTGTCCTTATGCTGAGCTAACAGCTAACTGGCTGTAGTTTCAGATTTAATGGACAGATGCGAGAGTGGTGTTGATCTTCTCATCCAACTCTAGGCGAAAAAGCAAACAAGCGTATTTCCTATAATGTCAAACAATCCTTCTGACGCTGAACACACCAACAGCCAGTAAATTATTTAGTCATTCCAGTCACGTCAGTCAAGTTTAGAAGATGAAGATGAACAGATGGAATTTTTTATCAGTGTCTTTATAAATCAAAGTAACTTCAACATTCCCCAGTAAATATTTAAAATTTATATCCACTGACTGCAGCTGTGTGAAAAGAGAAAGAAAGGATTACTCAACCAAACTGATACATCACTGCGCTCCTATTATCTGTGTGCGTTTCCTCGCAGAGTGTTTACACGGCGTGTGTGGTTTCCCTCTGAGTCAATACCTCCGTGACCAATCCTGGTTCTGCGGCAGAAACGCCAGGATGTCTGCGTGTTTGGTAAGTTTGGGTGACACCACAAAAAAAAAAAAAAAAAAAAAAAAAAAAAACCTGCACAGCAGCATCTTTCTGACATAAACATGTGGTGTTTAGACTGCAGTGGCCTTTTTTTTTTTTTTTTTTGCAACTTCAGCGACAGCTCAGTTTTTACTCATCTTTAACGCTTTACTGTTCTTCTAACAAAAACAGGCGCTGGAGAGAGTCTCACTCGGCCAGGGGGTAAGTAGGGGGCCTGCAGACTCACTGTAATCACTATAATAAACCAATAGTCATCATTGCACAAGAATGGTAGTTAAACGTTTTTCTCTACACTGTCATTACTTCGCGCCCATCAAAACAAATCCATCAAATTCCTTCAAACCACAAACATGGGTGTTCACAATCACCCCAGACTGTTTTATCTTCACCGTAGATCTCCTGCATGCATTCAAACAATCAGCTCGTTAATTCTGCTTTTGTTTTTAGTCCGTGATTGACTCACAGTGTATTTATTTGAAATGTAGAACGCAGAGCTCCAGGCCAAAGCCGATACACGATACCAGCAGCCATTAATATGGAATGTTTATAAATATTAATGCAATCACGGAAAGATTGATTACTTTTTTGGAACTGGCGTCTGAATCCAAAAACAGGCTTGGTTGCCTGCTTGCGTTGCATCAGGCTTGGAAAGTGTCAGAAATATTCATCAAGCGTTCGTACACATGCTGGAAGAGCCACAAAGGAATAGCAAAGATTTCATGTGAAAGATGCAATAACTTGCATTATGCTGAATCAAGTTATCTTTGACCTTTTCTATAGATTCAGATGGAGTCTCTGTTCTATCGCGCAGTCCTTCATGTTATTCTGAGGGACCACTACAGCTCCTATAAAAGGTAATATGCAGGCATTAACATCTGGAATTACTCCACTCTGAGAAATTACAGCCCACATTCAATTATTCATGACATTTAGCTCCATCATTGTGTGTTTCAAAATGTGAATTACACGGTATGTCACAGTTCCACACACAGTAACAAGTGTCTTCTGTGGGAATGAGGTAGAACAGAACAGTAGGAATCTAAAGGGTGAAATCTCACTCACTGTTTGTTTCTCTTTGTTCTGAACCAGAACGGAAATGTTTTTGTTCCTGGTTTATTTGGGTTACAAATGAACCAAGACCTGCAACAAAAGTCATATGCATTATAGGCTTGAGAGCTGAAATGAGTTCTTGTACAGAAAATTAATTGACGAGAATTGTGATAATCAGTCATTTAAGTCAAGACTAGCGCTAACAGGGTCACTGCTAGCACTGTCGCAGCTTTTCACAGATTTATCATGCGCACCGTTATGGCGTGTTAGCATGCTAACAACCAGAGTATTGAACAAACTGAAAATTTTATCCGAGGGTGATGGTGGAAGATAAAAGCTGAAGGGATCAATATTATTACCATTCATCTTCTGGGGAACGTTTGATTGATGTCAATCCATCCAATAGTTGTCGAGACATTTCACTCAAAACACCAAATGTTATCTTCATGCTGGCGCTAGGGGAAAGGGCAGGGGATCACGAAAGTTAGTAGGATTCATCCTCTGGAGACCATGAATGTCTGCACAAAATGTCATGGCAATCCATCCAGCAGTTGCTGAGATATTTCTGTCTGTGGACCGACAGACGGACACAGCCATTCCTAGAGCAAGAAAAAGAAATGCTGGTTTTAGCTTCTCAAATGTGGCCATTTTTTGTATGATTCTAAATTGAATATTGATCTTGAATATCTTTGGGTTATGGCTGTTGGACACCAAAAAAAACCATGCAAGTTGAAGTTGTTACGTTGGGCTTTGGCAAATTCTGTTGAACATTTATCACTGGTATTTCATCTGGTATTTTATAGACAAAACTTAAAAAAAAAAAAAAATCAATACATACGTTCATAATGAATATAATCAGTAGTTGCAGGCAGCACTACTGGACTTGTCTTTGCTTTTATATAACTGAACATTTTCTTGTGCAGTACAAGTAAAAAACCAAAGGAAAGGGCGGAATACAGTCAGACTGCAGTTTGGCCTTGGTTCACTTGCTATGTGATGCTTTCCAAACATGAGCAACTGCTGGCTCTCAAAACTTTAAACCTGCTGCTTTTACACCCATAAAACCTTCACTTCTGGGGTCGTTTGTTATTTTGCATTTCTAATGACTGAAGACTTTCAGGCTCTTTGGCGGAGGATGGTCATCGCTCTCATCATCCGGACAAACGAAAGAAAGAAATGCTACAGATTTCAATTAGCCCTTATCAGATGTGCTCGGTGCAGATACGAGGTCACAGAGCACCGCTGGTCGCTGCTCTGTGACCTTCAGTTTAATGGCTAACATCAGATCAGGATCGAATATTCATTAGTTTCCTCCAAGCAGCACCTATTCATCACCGTTTAGTCCTTTACAAGTGTTTAATGGTTTGGTTCTGGTTGCTAAGGCTTGATTTAAAACAAAAAACAAAACAAAAACAGGCGACACGCATGAGACTAAAAGAGCGAATGTTGTTTATCTCATCAGGCAGAAATGAGATGTTCAAGGACTGAGAAATTATATATATATGTACGTGTGTTTGCTCCACAGTGAGAAGCGAGTTGGGAACGTGTACTCCAAGGCTAAATCGTTTGTGGACTACGTTCGTCGAGCTCTACGCAGGCTGGAGCTGGATGAATCAAAGGTCAGGGCCAGTCGTCTTACAACACCTTCCAGAAACAAACTGTGGGAAGTGCTCTGAAAAATGCTCATTATCTTTGTCCGATGAGAGGGAACATGTTTCCTCCCTAGTGTTTATTTAGAAAATCTCCAAATTCATGTCAGGTTGATAAATGAAACAGGTGCTCGGTACTCGCTCCCAGGATGTTTCCAGACACTCCTCTTCACACCAACCGCCCTCCTTTTCAACAAGGATGACACCTTTCCTTTTTTTTTTTTTTTTTTCCTCAGCTCTCCGACGACGACATCCAGGGTTACCGTGACGCATACGGAACACGAATGGGTGAGATGCGCGCCTTCAACATGGTGAGTTCTTTCTTTATCTTCTCACAAATGAAAGAAGACTTTAAATCCTTAATCCTATATTTAACATATCGTTACACCACAACAACCTGTTTCAACTCTGCTTTGTGTAAAACATTTTCGACCCTGTAAAATGAGATGTATAATGCCAATAAATTGCAGACCATTAAGTGAGGTCATTGCAGTCTGCGGGGGGAAAGAAACGCAGGAATGGCTGTACAGAGAGGAAGAAAAGCAGCCTCTGGTTTCAGCTCTGGCCGCTAATTGTGGTGTCAACCAACAGACCAATTTTCCTTCAAGACATAAAACAGTGGAATGGTTTTTTGGGGCTTGCTCGCCAGTCACTGAGAAGACACTAGTCATGGTGGGTTTTTTGGTATGTAGTCTTAGTACTGGGAGAAAGCTCAAAGGAACAACTTACAGGAAAAGTGCCGTTTTGTACCAGGTCGGTTGTTACTGTGAAAAAAACATTGATACGAATGAATATTTATTTCGTTTAGACAAATAAATCTTTCCTGTTTGTTAGTTGAAGGTGACCCTGGCCCCCTGTATCGAAGGTCTGATTCTCCTGGACCGCCTGTGCTATCTGAAAGAACAGGTAAAATCATTTCATCGAGGCGTTACACACCAAATGGGTACAAACTTAATAGATATAAATCCAGGATGAGACTGAGGGCGTGGAGGGAGTTAAACTGCCAGGGGAAAAAAACAAATGTGTTTATACGGATCACTGAGTTGTTATGTTGTGGCCGTGTCTATGTGGGAAGTTTATGGAACGTCTGACATTAAACATCGGTGGTGGCATAAACTGATATATGGGTCCGCAGCCACATGGTGCTGTTTGCATGTGGATGATAGAAACTTGGCAAGTTTTAAATAGGAAAACACAGTTATCATCTAAAACTGACTTGCAATTATAAATCGAAACTTTTTTTTTTTTTTTTATTAAAAATATCGAAAAAAGTAAAAAGGACGTGAACTGCTTCTAGTTTTTGTCTTTTTGTTCGTTATTTATATGAGGGAAATATTTATGAGAAAAAAATGAAAGGTATTTTTTCTGCTTTAAAAAAACTAACTATGAAAAGTTAGTGGAAATAAATAATCAATCATCAATATTTTGATAAACACAGTCTTATCACAAGGTTGATTTAGACGTTGTTGTGGAGCTTTTGATCATATCATATATGATCTTCATCATCTCATCACATCACACATATTGGCCTAAAGATTTTTTCAGGTTTATTTCATAAAAGTGTGTAAACTGACTTAAAATGAAATAAAATCTACCCTGCACGTGGAATAATAAAAAATAGAATTAAAGCTATTGTTGTGTTCTACTTATTGCAGTGAAACTAAAATATAGGGTACTAGTTTTAGTTATTATTGTATTATGTGTAAAGGAAAAATATGAATGAACATGGAAAAACAAAAAAGGGAAAGTTTGTTTTGTCTACTTCCACTAAAATGTAGTAACTGAGCAATTAGTGGAAATGCATTGAAGTAATGTGATTTTTGTTTGTTTGAACATCTTTTGGAAATAAATAAAATACATATTCCAAACTTTCATCATTGCTTAAAAAGATACTTTGACTGTAATGGAAAAAATGAAACTCTAACCCCACTCCGAAAATGAGTCGGCGCTCGCTTCACTGTTTTCAGTGAAGCGACTCATGCTGTCAGAACTCCGTCACCCAGCAGCCATATGGCACACAGGGCTCACTTACTCTCCTCTGTCGGCTGGACTCGTCTCCGTGATTTGCTTGGACAGATTTTTGTTTGGGATTTGAAGTCTCGCATCCCAGATGATGAAAGCGAACATGTGTAAATCTCAGCTGAAATCAGGAAACCTTGTTTTGATTCAAATCATTGACAATAATATAGGTGTCGGCTAAATTGAAGCCAGCTCGCAGTTTAACGTCTTCTGCCTCTGCAGCCAAGCACAACATGCTAATTTTTTGGTCTGAGTCACTGTGATGAGATACGTACGCGCCGGTGGCTTTGAAGTTCTGATTACATGTGAGATTGTGTGTCAGATGGACTTCCTTAATAGGGTCGTGCAATCAGAGTACACACAACGTCGAGAGCGCTGGTCGTCTTTGAGAGATCTCCCTCGAGGAGGAAAAAGAGGAGGTGGTTGATGCATGTGAATGTGATCCATGTGATGATAAGTGTGCTGACCGATATAAGTGCACATACACACACACACACACACACACACATACACACACACACATCCGGTTGTTTAAGTTCAAAACTGCAAAACTTATGACATTCCCATCAGCCTCAGCTGTACTTTGACATGTAATTTTGAGTCAGATATCTGTTCTGACGGCGGCGATATCTCCCACTTGGTGAAAAGAAATGGCATCTAAATACAGTTTGATATTAACACTAATACAATTGAATTGATTTACATGCAACTATACACTGTTTGGTTCTGTTTTCACTTGTTAAGGACCCCCTCCAAAGCAAAAGTATAGAACATAATCTATTTAAATGGTGTGACGACAAGGCGAGCAGTGGGGTAACCATCGTGGAATAATGCAGAATAACAGTGTTTCCTATTCTTCCCATCATGAGGCCGTACAGAGCCGGTAGCGCGGCTGTAGATCTTCAACTAAGCATCACGCCATCAAGGAAGACAAACTTGTTTTACGCATGAACGGGAGTCCACCTGACTCAATATTTGTACAGATGTTTCTTCTCCGGGGGATTCAATAGAGAAATCTGTTTTAGCAAGAACATCATACAGCAAAGGATGCCAAAGGGTCACAAAGCCAAACTGGGAGGAGAAGCAAGATTTTTTATTCTATTTATTTTTTTATGTGCATGTGTTTTTTATTCAGTTCTATTGTGTCTCTTTGTTTTATGGGTGTGTGTCTCCGTGTGTCTCCGTGTGTCTCTGCAGGACGACGTCTCTCTCTCTGCACTGGTGCAACTCTTTGATCCTCTGCTGTCGCCGAGATGCTACGCTGTCGTCGGACTGAAGAGGTACAGGAACAGAGTTACAAGCTGATGAACTTATACATGCGCTCACTGCGGAGGTGATGATGCCACACGATCAGAAGTTATACTTTAAACGTGGTTGTATTATGTTTGTATTATTTCCTGCTTGTTTTAATCATATGTATGATTTCATCTAAATTGTGTAATTTATTTCTGCGGTCTCTGTATCACTTTCACTAACATCTTGCTTTGTTTTATGTGATTTTGGTGGAAAACAAATCTGAAATGTGTTTGGGTGCTCAGTCCTTGACCTTGTGGTCTGCTCGGAGGACGACTCATGAAAACACATGGTTCACACACCTGGAAAAACTGTCCGCTGCGTTTGATTGAATTATATCCATCTCAGCCTTTTGTCTTTGTGTTTGAGCGACTCTTGAGAAAACACTTGTTTTTAAGGACCATCCAGGGATGCTGGGGCATTGTGGGATCACCCCTGTTGACAGGTCTGGAAACCCCATTGCTCCCAGGCTCCCACGCCAGAGGCAGTTGGGGGGGCGGATGGGGGTGTGGGGGGCTTGGGGGACAAGGCAAGAAACGCCCTTGATCCCCCTTTTTAATCTTGACTTCTGCTCTGCTCTCTCTTCGGTCATTTAATAAATCATGCTCTTTTTATATGTTTGAAAACAAATGTTAGAGTTTTGAGTTCACACATTAGTCTTATCGTTGTGGGAATTACACTCAAACCGATAGAAAGCAGACACCAGAAGTGGTGAATGCAGCATTTCTTGGACCAATATTGTTAAATTGTGTTTCATAAGTTTGTTTTTTAACTGCATTTAAAAGTGAAATTCTATAAGTGACTTTATTAAAAAAAAAAAGAAGAAAAAAAACAAAACCTACAGATACTTGGGCAGAGATATATAGTTCAGCTCTGTTTAACATTTTTGTGACTGGAAATTCACTGAGTCAGGGATACTTCTGCAGTTACTGGGGGGAGGGGGGGGGGTGTAGAAAGATAAGGTTATTTAAAAAAAAAAAAGAAAAAAAAAAGAAAATGAAATTGTTAGCCAAAAGCAGCCAAACAGATAAAAAGTTGAAGTTGAAATAGAAAAGCCAGCTAAAGTAGGAGATAAATTATAGCCAACAGAAATGAATAATGGATGACTAGACATAGCTGGCTAAAACTTAAAGTTTAATGTCTGAAATAGTTTATTTAAAGTAATGGATGAATGTCTAACTAGCTAGAAGTAATGGATAAATGGTTGAAATAATGAACCAAAAGTAAACTGCTGAAATAGCTTTTATATTTTCCGATATCAACTTTTAAATAATATTCAGTTTAAAATCTGTTCAAGTGAACATTTAGAACATGATGAGGCGTGATGGCGGCAATCTGGCTGCGTTGATGTGCCTGATAAAAAAAACAGTTGGGTTCTCTCTTTCATAATGAGCATGAATTCTGTCATGTTGTGAAGTATGTGTCCAAATGTACCTGCCACTGAGTCGGTAATAGTCACTGCAGCTGTGCGTGTGAACAGTTCTGATTAGAGCTCTGCAGGAACAAACACGCTACAATATTATGAGACTGTGTTGGAACTAAAAATGAAACAGAGGGAATATGTTACACTGGTGCAAGGCGCTTCCTGCTATCTCCTCTTCTACCGTTTCTATTTGTTAGTGCAGCAGCTTGCACATCTGTAGGCCATCCATAGAGCTGTCAACGTCAACTTGGTGAAACCGTGTCCCGGGGCTTTATTTTTATCCCGCTAAAGACAGATGGTGACGCTCTCTGCTGTGTCTGGACCCTGTTTGGATCCGGCACCGTGTTTTGCGCTGACATCTTACTGCAGTGGCCAAACCGGACTGACACGAATGCAACCGGTTCAAGATGCGACTGAAGCTTGTGTTGGGGGATATAAATGTTACTGGGTTTTGTTGTGGCTGAGTGAGTCACATCCCGCCGACCCGTCCTGTTCTTGATGCCTGCACGCATGTTTTGCGTGCATGTATGTGTATATAAACACACACCCTGGCACGGTGTCTTTCATGTGCCCACATGAAGAAGGACAAGGGAAAATTACATGATAAAAGGCCTGCTTTCAGCACACGCAAACAAACACGCAAACTCAGACTCGCACTCAGGAAAGAAATCAGCAAAAAGCAATCCAAGCAATGCAGTAGGTAAACTACAGTTTCCTGACTTTGCACTTAACAGATGGCAGGAAAAAGGTTTTGCAGGATGTGATGAATGCTGGGAGACAGAAATAGTCTGTGTGGGGAATCATGCAAGGCATTCCCACCTCAGATGACTTTTCATTGCAAGGTAGGAATGAGACGCAGCGGAGAGGAAGCGAGGGGAGTGCGTCAAACGCTCGGGCCCCATAGCTGTGATCACTGTTTCTCACGGTGGTGTTTGGACATCAGACAAGTTCCTGCTTACCCTCCTAAATGTGAAAAATCATCTCAGCTTCACAAACAGGAAGAGGTGGTGGTGGGGGGGGGGGTACATTTAAACTTCATCCAATAACATCTACGTAATGAGTTCACTGCTGGTGAATGTGATGTGTTGGACTGAAAGAATGGCCTTTCATGTGAATGGGGAAACTGGCTCTCAATGACCCCCTCCGACATAATCAAAGGGTAAAATTTGGAAGGGAAGTGGCAGGCTTTCTCCAGCGTCAATGAGGTTGAACAGCTTGAAAATGAGGGAGAGGAGCAGGAGAAAGACACGAGCTGGTTTAAGTGATCATTTGTTGAATGTCAGGAAGCAGGGAGGTGAAAAAGCCTTTTAAAGGTCTGTTACAGCGTCACATTCACACACACTCTACAAACAAACCTTTACCTCTACCTCCATCCTAATGTCTTCCATCTGAGCATAATCATCATGTTGTCCCAAGCACAAAGTCGAATGTTTTTTTGGGGGGGGTAAGGAGGGGTGGGCAGACCGCCATCAGAGAGAAGGGCGCCCTGGCTGCTGCCATCATGCCCATGAACAGTCTGCCATTTCTCTGCCAGATCCCCTGCTTGTGAGAAAGAGGGGATCTGCTGGACGTCACGTCACGTTGAGCACACACTGCTTGTTTTAGATTAAAAAAAATAATAATAAAAAATCACTCTTATCACCTCGAGTCACCGCAGATTTACTCTCTGAAGTGGGACGTGGACAAAAATGCCTTTTTTACATCTGTCAGAGTGGGAGGTGTAAACAGCTACGTCAAGTCACTTGCAGAAAAATATGTGAGTCTGAGCCTCAAGCAGTGTCACCCTGTGGGGGAAGCGCTCGACTGAGAATGGACAACCGCTGCTTTCAATGCGAAACATCATCATGTATTTTGAAGAACAAGGCTTGTCCCTCTGATTCATATTTTCCATTAATCTTGCCCATTCTCTGTAATGTTATCCAGATTAATATCAAATCTAAAACATCTGACAAGTCATAGGAAACAGCCAGAGTAAACTAGAAACATTGTTATGTGTGGCTCATAGAAAGTACAACTCCAACTTCTAACGCTATCAGAAAATGAATGTAATGCTTTATTTCTCTTTATTTCTGTGTCATTCAAGCACCGAACTTGCTTTGTGTTGCTCATTAAACTGACATGGTGCGACAGATAGCTAAATCTGATAACCTGTTGGAAGAGTATAAATCCAGAGTCTGTAGATTATCTTCAGTGAGCTGTGATTTAAGGGTCATTAAGACTCATACAGTCCAAACATACTGTAAGGCACATTTCCTGTCACAGCATGATGGTACAAACTGAGTTTAATGGATGTGACGGAGGGAAACTGAAATGGAACATCACTCAGATTGTGAATTTATATGAATCTTGGTGTAGAATAAGCCTCACTGGGTTCCTTGGTGTAAGAAAATGCTTTTAATTGTATAAACTGGATTTATTTCATTGTTGGTTCTAAATGAGGAAGCATATAGTTTCAGTATAAAAGCCTCTGAGGTAATTTAACCAGTCAAGTTTAGTATCTCTCTGCATTTATTGCCTCCTCTACAGGGGAAACTTCAGACACATCAAATTTATTATACATAGTGTCATGAGCTGCTGCACTTTATGCATCCAGGTGTTTTAATTCGTATCTTACATTGTGTTTTATTTCATCTCTTTTTGGTTTGATTTAATTTTCACAGCTTGTTCTGTTTTCTTCTCTCAAACAGTTCAATCCACTGACCCTTTTAACCGCCATTCACACCACTTGACAGTTCATCGTTAGTGTGGTTGAACAATGAATGTAAAATAACAAACACTCATTATCTTATCCATCTTAGTAGAGCGCCAAACCCAAATCTCTTTCCACACAGATTTATATTTCTGATCTTCCTGGGCAGAATCAGGAGGTGACACCCATGCGGATGTTCCATAAAACCAGGGTGGATTTGATTTGGCTCCTGACTTTAGGTTGTTGAGCTTCAGTGTTGATATTAATACCATCAGTGAGCTATTTATGTGAATGCAGTACCCAGGGCCTGGTCCTTCCAGCTGTGATTATCTGTTTCCTGTGTGATGTTTATCTGCTGGGGTGAAGAGGCAGTGTTTCCGGAGTAAATAGCACGAGGAAATTACCATTACTCGCTTGGTATGGTTTAAAAGGCAGAGGAAATCTCTTAATATGAGTTAATGGAAATATACTTTGTCATTAAAGGTAGTCCTGTTGGTCAGTTCTGCCTCTTGTGCTGAGAAGAGATTGGACACATTTCAAGTAAAATACACAAGCATTAGCTTTGTCAATGGGAAAAACAAAATGTGGTTTATATGAGAAAACCCATGTGCTTTCAATTACAAGCTCTGTAAATGATTGTCACTTCCTAAAACAGAAGAAACCAAACAGGAAATGACAAAAGAAAAATACATTCATCCAATATGACAAATATTTAGACTTTATTTTTGAAACATGTCGATAAAAAAGGGGCAAACAGTGCACGCAGGCCTGCTGATTTCTCCACATCTCGCCAAAGCCCTCGCCTTCCCCTTTATGTGCAATTTAAACTTGCATCTAAAACCGAAAACTAAGGATGTTTTTATTTGGGACCGCTACCTGTTTACACCTAAAGAGCAAGCAGCAGATTCATTACGCCGCTCCATGGTGGGGACGCAGCAGGTAATCAGTCAGAGGGAGTAAACACTTCTTCTCTTGTAATGTGTTTGTTTTGCCCTGGGCCTGTTTATACTACGGGAATATTTGTCCTGCTTTTCCTGAGTTAATCCCTTAATCACTTGCGCTGTTCTGCTGCAAGACAGAGCACCCCTTGTCCCCGCGGGGCAGAGCCAGGGCACGGTGTTCATCTTGTGGGCTGAGTATGCGTTTGTTTGGGTACATGTTGTGATCATTTTGGTGTCATAATCTAACAAAAGCAACAACGAGGCGGCCACGTTTTAAGGTCATCTTACAGATAAATTGTCAAGAGAGTTTCTCCTTACAACCCAAACAAAGACTCTCATTTGTTACCGCTCAACCCTGATGAATGCTATAGAAGAGGAAGCAGCCCAGCATAAGTCTCAGGGACAAAAAACACAGCCGCCTGCCTTCCTAAATATTCCAACAGGTTCCACAAGGTCAAGGTCATGTCTTGTTCGGGATCAGGGTCACTGTAACAAATGACTCTCTAACCTGAGCTCCGTAAAGCTCCGTCACTGTCTCACCCATCGGCAGCCGAGGCCTTTACGCTCCATACATCCTTCTCCCACCATCTGTTTTTCTTTCCCTGCTGCTCTGCACTGGATTTATCCTCTCGGAGCCCCGGCTGTGGGACAGGCGTCGGTCCAGCTGGTAGTCAGCGGGACCAGGCTGCATGTTTCCGAACTGACACCCATATGCGTCCTCGCCATAGGGTGAGGTACGGCGGTTCATCAATCACACCCACTCTCTCAGTTTGGCCTCTCCATGGACACAGTAGGGGTGTGTGTGTGTGTGTTGGTGTATGGAAAATCAATCAATATTTTTTAATTTGGGGTTAGAATGAGATCATGTGATACCTGCAGCACCAGCTGATTCCTCAGCATGAAGTGTAAACTGAATACCAAGCACCAGTTTAGCTCTTCCTGTAGAAGAATGCTGTGTCAATATCACAGAAAGGTTTCCACACAGGGAAGATGTGGATATTATTTATTTCTATATCATATGAGATCGTCAGATATCAAAGTCAGTAAAAAAAGAAAAGAAAAATAGATACAATCTAGTCTCAATTTCATTTAAGATAATAGCAATAATTGAAGTTCAGTCCAATATCAGCTCATGAAGAAGAATAAAGTTCATGTTTTGTCAGAATTTCAACCCATCAGCTCTTTTATTTCACAAATTATGATATCATCAATGAATATGTGCTTTCATATATGAGGTGTGTGGCACATTTTACATATTATTTCATATCTCATTTTCACACTAATTCATTGAACTGTTGATTACCTGTTGCAACATAAAGGTCCTTGCCTATGAAACTCCCCTTTCCCATTTGGTTAAAATTTCATCTTCCCTGAAGTACTACAGAACATGTTTTAAAAAAGACGTCAACAAATGTTTTATATTTATTTGAACAGCATACTCGACATATTTTGACATTTTGCATATTGTTTGATATTATTTTGGTTGGGCTTTGTTCCTCTGTCTGAACACTTCCAGCTGTTATTTTCTGTCATTTCTTTGATTTTGTGTGAATGAATAAAACTCAAAACTAACTTCAAACTTACTAAAACTTCAAAGGTGATTATAAATTCATTATTGCCTAAGGCGCATTTAAGTGACTGTATTTATATTCTATACAATAACATAAGCTCATAAAAGTCACTATGCAACCATTACTGTGCACAGACAGTGGTTTTCTTTTATGTAAATCACTTCTGTTGCTGTTATATCAAGATAAAACATTAAGTTATACCTGACTTCCTGTTCACAATCAGTCCTCATTTCCGCTCCTATCAGTAAGCATGAAAGCATTATTACTTACTTCCACTCTCTCCACCTTGCTCTCCAGTGCAGCGCCCAGTGCGCATGCTCCGCCTCCCTGAAAACCACATGCGTCTCGCCACTCTGCTCTCTCCGGTGCCAAGGCAGAGAGATGCGCACACTGAGGACACCGCAGCACAGAAATGCGCACAGCTCCGAGCCTGAGCCGGCGTTAGCTCCACGTCCCAACACCCCTGACCCGTCCCTCAACACAATGGGTTAGAGGGAACATGGCAAACTTTGACACACTTTGCATGACATGGGAAATGCCTCGCGTTGTCTGGAAAGCTGCGCTGCCGAGCGGCTGAATTGAGAACACAATAACAGAGACTTGAGAGAGAGAGAGAGAGAGAGAGGAGGGGACCTGATTCCAGTCATTTCTATCCCAGCTCCTCTCCCACTTTGCTTTTGAGAGATGATCACGGAGCTGGTGTGCACCGCCGTGGCAGTGGGTCTCTATCTGAACACGCTGGACGCTGATTTCTGCTACGATGACAGGTAGGTTTCGCCCACAGAGCCCGGCAGTGCTGCTGCCAACACCACCACCACCACCCGCTCCTCCACTTGTCATCTCCTTGTTACCTCCGCACGGAAGCGGAGGGGGGACGGGACGTTGTGCCTGGCCGCTTGTTTGCATGTGCTTTTGTCCGTAGCCGGTGATAAATCACTGCTTATTTGTAGGCTGTAGTGAAAGACACAGAGACGGAGGGAGAGAAGGGGAGTGCAGGGGAGAGCTGGAGGGTGAAAGTGTAGTAATAGAACCAAAATATGCCAGCAATGGTGTAGTCCTGTAACTTGCACTGCTCTTTTGCAGCTCATTGACTTCACGTTGCTTTTTCTCGACATTTGAATGTCTTTTACCCTGCATTTCCCATATTCATTCACATGCTTAAGATTTTTGCAAAGCTCGCAGAGAATCCATATTTATTTTACTGGCATAGTTAAAGCATGTCCACATCAGCACATGGTTCATTGCTATGGTGCCTAAAAGCAAAAGAGGTGAAGTTCAACATGTTGTGAACTGAGAGCAGCCAGGGTCCCTTAGCCTGCTGCGCACATGATGTGCCTCAGATGCTCTTTGTGTTGATGAAGCACTCTTGCCTGCTATAACAATGCCCTGGCCTGAGGGGAATCCAGCTCATTTAGATGAGGAGTTTAATTTTGCAAACTGCTGAATAAACATGCGAACGCACCATCATGCTGTGGAGGGGCATTCAGAGAAAACCTCTGCTGCCCTGAAGGACAGTGATGGTCCTGTGGGAAGTATTGATCATCATAAGGAGAAAAAAAAAATACAGTTGAGTTACTAAGATATGCTTCTGTGAATATAATGTATATCAGTAAGCTGGATGGGACCATCTGAGGGGTCCCAAGAGAAATCTGAGGCGATCACAAGATGACTAAAGGGTAAAAGAGAAGAATGTACAACTAAAAGTATTGTCATTATCCAGTTATTTATCTGATTATTTTATCACTTAATCAAATAATCATTAATTGTTGTTGATAGAATGTTTAGAAAACAGTGAAAAATGTCGACCCTGGTCTCTACAAACTCTACTTTCGTCAGACCAACAGTCAACAAGATAATCAGTTTGCAATGATAGAACCCACATTGGAGATACTGCTTTAACTTTACTACTACTAAACTTTAATATTCTTGCATTAAAAATAATAATATGATATAAATTATATTTCTTTTTTTCTGATTTTTGGCATTTTTGTGTGAAATATTCCAAATGTTCTGACTCTTGATGATTAGATGATGCTTCATTGTGCTTTGTCTTACAAGTATAGAAAAATAGGCTGTTGATAGATATATATATACATATATATATATATATATATCATATCATATCATATCATATATCTGCCTTACATCACCACAGCTGTTCCCCTTTTGAAAAGAGGAGCTAGACAGGTAGTTCTTCATTGACTTTAAAGTACTGTATATGGGCATAAGGGGTTTTGGCTCTGTCAAAACTGATATTAATTGGTCTTCTGTTATCAAGTATTAAATCACAGTGTGAAAACTACTGATATGCTTGGTATGTGGTTAATTTTACTGTGGATTAAAAGAATGAACAGACAGTGAACAGGTCGCCTCCCTCTCGTCCACAATTCAGTCTGGTAAGCATCTCCAGACACTTAAAGGTCAAAGAGCCCCCCCCCCCACTTCACTTTTCAGCACCATCGGTGATCCCTCTGTGTGTTGTGTGTGAGCAAGATCGAGTGTGTGTGGAGGTGAAGGAGGAGGAGATGTAGTGGAGAAACATAGAGTGGTGGGAGGAATGAGCTTTGTATGCCGTCTCCAGTTACATCACACCTCACCAAGTGTCCCCGTGAAGCGGCCAGTGGTTATTCATCCATCAGCCTCGTCCCAACATGTGACCGTGACACTGCGAGGTTGTCAAAAAGCCCTTAGGTGACAGATTACCCGCGGCACTGCCCTGCCCGCTTCAGCCTACGCTTGCACTCCATCCCCTCAGTGAAAGTTCAGTATCTGCCAACGCTGTGTATCTATCAACGTCACGCTGGTAATTTACACTCTGGGGGACAGAAATGTGGGGTTTTGGTTCAGCGCTCTCAGATGGAGGGGGTTGAATACCAATCAGAGGTCTGACCTTTCATGGTCGTTCATCAAACGGTGTCCTCGCTTGGGGTCAAGAGTCGTGCGCTCCCGGTCTCTTCCTGTGGGGATTAGATGAGAGTTATGAGCAAAAGGTTAAGGCGAGAGAAAGATTGGAGTAGAGGAGAGCTGCACTCATCATTCTGCTCTGGAGTTGTTGGTTGTAGACAGATTTGTTTTTCTACATTTATCCTTTGCTGTGAACTTAGACTTATTTGACCTTTCACCCTGTAATCAAATTTGTGTTACACGTCACATGCAGTTCTTCACATCCTAGACGAGATGGCGAAGCTGATAAGTCCTCTATGTCTGTGCAGTCTGACTTGTGGGGATGTTCTGGCTGCTCTCTGCTTTTTCAATCATGTCAAGTGTTTTTCCTGGGCACTGCTCAGGGCCTGGCCAGGCACTGTTTTGGCCAATGGTAATCCCAATGAAAAGCCGATGACTAAGTTTTACGGGAGCTGGGAAAGAACTTGAGCCAGGCCATTTTTTGATTTGGGGGGAAAAAAAATCAAGATGTGATCTGCTGGTTTACCGTCAGGCTTTTCTTGGGTTTAGTCAAATGTAAAAGCAGGCTCCTTTTTTAAACAATCTTCTCACAGTGTTGATATGTTTGTTCAGCCTGTTAGATTGATTGCTTTGGCACTGTGGTTATAGATTGGAAAATGTATTTACCATAACCTCTCAACTCGCCTTTGAAAACTCGTCATCGAGGCTTTTGACAAGTTAACGAATGAGACTTTGCATGATGCAGACATTTCAGTGATATTGGTTTTTAACAACACATTTTGGCAAATCGACTCCGTAATGGATGTCTTCACTAGGAAGACGAGGGCATTATTCAATAGACACAAAAAGTGAAGCAAGGAGAAGAGATAAAAAAAAAAAAAAGAAGGTGACATTGTGAAATGAAATGCATCCTAAGTGGTTTTCAGCTTTCAGAGTTGTGTATCCTGAGAAATCTGTGACCCCATATCACGTCATAGTCTCTCCGTGCAACTCAGAAATGCATTATGGTCCCCAAGGGGATTGAAGAGAAAACATCTTCCCTCTTTGTTTCAGAAGAGCAAAACAATTTAATCACTGGGTGAAGCTCTGGGTGTAGAGGAGATTGGTGAAGCTTGGATTTCACTGGCTGGCACATTCCCTTTTAATAAGCACCGTGAAATTTAGATTCATTCTGTATCTGAAATATCCTCATTGTTAAAACGAAAAATGGTCAACCCAAACCAGGGATTAAACAATTTAATATGCCATGGAGTAGTGACTCAAGAGAAGTGCCACAATGAAGCAGAGGATCACAGAGTCTGTTGGTTGCAACATCTGTTACTCCTCTAGCTTGGTTTCTGGGGTTAACCGATAAATGCATCAATATGGGATTGTCTTAAAGAACTGCCCTTTCATCATAGTTCAAAACATAATGCTTAGAATTGAAGTGCTAATCAACTGCCTGTATGAATGTTAATGGGGCACACATTGTTTAACCCTTTGGAACACACATATGACAATATGTAACTATAAGTATAAACAATATCTCTATGAAGCTGCCCAGGGAGTGTAAAAAACATGGGAAGAACTGTTTTCTTGCTTCCTTGTTTTGGTTATGTATGCAACCTCCATTTGTCCCACAAATAAATGTAACAAGTAGCCTATGTGGAAGTACCCTCAGTTAATAAGGAGCATTGTTGTCAGGAATGTTCATATATGCTTGTATCAACAGCCACTCAGATAAGAGAAAGAGTGCATTTAATTGGTTTAAAGCAGGCCCGTAACTTTACTGTTTTGGTTTAGTCTAACCGCTCTCATCTGTGTTTTCACCTATAAAGCTCTGATAAAACTGGACGCTACCCTCCCAGCATCCGACCACAGAGAGAGAAAGGTAGCAGATAGCTTGTGAGCATAATGGAGCATTTAGCAGCTACAGAGACAGATATTTCCTTTGGGAGTTGACTAAAATAGGGCTAAAAGGGGAGGGAACATTGATCTTAAATTCAACAAAAGACAAATGAATAGTCCTGACTGTAGGCTTACCAGTAGCTAGCTAAAAATCATGTAACATGTAAACAAGGTTACTTTGGAGTTACCAGAAGGCATGTTCCACTTATTTTGGCCGGCTAGCTGATTTCCTGCTCCAAGCTAACATTCCCGCCCCCAAAATCTCAAAGTAACTGAGGTTTAAAGGGATTAGTAAAACAATTACTCAATTTACTTAATTTTTTTAAACATGTACATTTAAATCTTTTACACTACTTAATACTAGAAGTAATGTGCTGCTGCTTAACACTGACCAAGACAGTGTTACATGCCATTTTTATTGAAAACATTAATATAAACTTTAATGTTCCTCAAAATCTATTTTTATTTAATCACAACCGTGTTGTAATGTTCAATTTGTTAGTTTAACAAACATCACTTTGTACATTTGATGCTTGTATTTGATCAGGTTCCACCAAAAGCACCCATGTAATCTCTGAATCATGTCTGTGATTGATTACAGCTCATGTTATCTTTAATGGGTTGGCGCTTCCAAGGCTCACTGTGATACGTTTCGGCCCACTTTAGTAAATGTTGCCAGGAATTCAATACAATTCCACTTATATTTATAAATCGTAACATACATTGTCTCAAGGCACTTTACACAGTAAGGTTTGGACCTTACAAGCAAGAACTTTGGTACAATGGAGAGGAAAAAAAACCCTTCTAACATGAAGAACTTCTGACAGAACCGGGCTCAGGGTGGGTGGCCATCTGCCTCGACCGGTTGGGTTCAGAGAAGAGAAATGGTGGAGAAATTTCTGTGACTCTTGCGGAATAATTATCTAAAACATGTGCCCTAGTTGTGTTGAGGCTGTTTAAGTTACACTATGTGCTTGGAGCAGATAAATATTGAGGGAAGAAGTAGGCTAATGAAATGAGCAAGCAAAATGTCTTTGACTGAGTTGTGTGTGAGTAATACTGTTGAGGTGTAAAAGCTTGTGCCTGTCAGGAGGAATTTTTTACTGTAAGCGTTTTACAAATGAGTAACATCGCCTCAAGACAAGCAGAAAGTTAAAATGAACAAAGTGGTGAGGATAACCAATGGAAAAAAGTGTTTATGAATAGTAATTTGAGATGGTTTTGAGGCAAGAGGCTTTTAACCAAATTTGCGTACATAAAGGATTATGTGTTTTCGAGGAGAAACAGGCAAACCTCATGAAAAATGTGGTTTGGTGGGGAAAACTTATCTGGTGATCTGTCACCATTGTATGCAATAGTATGTATTTAAGAATTAACATATGTTTTTATTCATTGGCCATAAAAAGAGTGTTGCTATTGATGTCTTGTTTTTGCTGTCTGTAGCCTCCTTAGGTTCGGGATGGAGGGCTCGGGCTACCATTCAAACAATGAGAAGGCGGGAGGAAAGAGCCTTGTCTTGATTAGTAGCAGATTTAATTCACGTAAGCACTTAGTGGTCAACTCTGCAGATGTGGCTTTGAAACTGCTTTGGAAGCCACAAATGAAGGCTTGAGAAACCAGTATGTTGAATAGAGTGAATTAGAAGTTCTCTTTGGGTTTATAATGGTGTCCAGTTCTGTGCTTAAGGAAAGAAATGGCAGCAGTTGTGCTGAAGACAGGATGAAATGTTAAAGCCTATCTCCTTGCGCTGGGATGTGCTCCAGCTTCTGCAATCCTTAAAGAGGCAGGAAAAACAGTCCTCTGGCAAACAGAACTGTCTGCATGGCTTGTTCCTCATAATGAAAGGGTAGTGAGGCACACACTAGGCAGTTTTTTGTCTTTATCAGAAACATTTTACGAAAGGTACTGTCATAAGTTGAATCCCTTTTATTAATAAGATGAATCTTCTCCTTGTACAGTTCTAAGGTCTGCCACCTTGAACTTTTGACTTAAGAACATACTGAGGATTTGAGGTTTCCTCCCACTCACTATCCCTGCTTTAGTGATGCAGGCTGATGGGGCTAGGGATTTATATTCTGATTTTGAGGCATCTTCTTTCCTAGCACTTACTACAGTTACTTTCAGGGAGTTTTTGAACGTTTTGAAATAGTCAGATTATCAGAAAAGCTTCAAGGGTTAGGCACAGGGTTTCTCTGTAGATATATGCTTAGTTCAATTGAAGCAAGGCCTGCTATATATCTATGTATAAGTCCAAAATGAATGGCAACATAATGTTAATTTTAGTCAAAGTGGTTATTTGACAGCACTCTCACTTATTGTCAGCTTGGTGTATGAATGGCAGAAAGACCAAGAAACTGCAAAAAAAATTTTTTAAAGAATACATAGCACCTGGTGTTTGAAATAGAGTTTAATCAATGAATTGATTGATAGTAATTGTTAGCTGCATAGTTTGAGAGCTTTGATGAATTCCACAGTCCTCTGACAGACTTAATAAATGTAATACTTCATAGAACATTTTCCTCAGGACCCTCTAAACAACATGGAGGTTTGTTTATTTTTAGGTTGTCCCTCTTTGTCCCACTGGGTCCCAGCGATGCATGAGGCTGGTTGAGGCTGTTGCTAACCCTTGGCTGGCCCTTATGCTTAGCAGGCCACAGTCGACCCGCCCGTCTGCCAAGACATGACCGCCAAACCTCAGTCCCACGACCCTCCCTGTATACGCACCATATGTGGATCCCAAAACACTGGTATCCACAGACAGCATTGCCAGCATCCTGTATGATACACAGGCCAAAGCTGTACATTTGTCATGTAACACCCATGTTAGATTTGGGAGAGTGAAATCCTCCGAACCGCAGATATAAGTGGTCTAGCAAGCTTCTTATCTGGACAACTACATGTGTGTTCATTATGCCCGTCTCTAACTGAGACCCTTCATAACTGTCTTCAGCAGCATGGGGTTGAATTTCTACCACAGCGCACTAAACTCACTTTGTAAGCAAAGCTCCTTTTTGTGGCGTTAGATTACGTTTAGAAGCTGGCATCCACTTTCCCTCTTTAAACTACAAGGTGGACTAAAACAACTTAGAGCAGTTGGGGCGTAATATAAAACCAAGCCCAAGCTGGTGATCACACGAATCTCAAGCAGTTACCCTTTCTGCCTTCTGTAATCAATATCCATTGAGTATCATTTTTCAGTGACTGAAGTTTTTTTTTGTCTGTAGCCGAGAACAGCTGTCAGAACAGAAAATCAAACGTGTTTTTTTTTTTGTTTTTTTTTTGCTACACTTGACAAAGCGCTCATATTTCACTACAGCCGGCATCAGTCGTGACTGTTAACAGCACTCTAAAGTGAGTACTGACTTTCATTTGCCACTCTGGATCGGAATCTCGAGTGGTCTGTTTGTACATGAGGAGGTGTGTGTGCACCGACAGCCTTTCCTCTGTGATGGTGAAGCTGTCAGTAGTTGTTCGTGTAAATGATCAGGTTGATGAGGCTCTTGTGTCTGTGGTTTGTATGACCTCTGTGCTGTGCATGCATGTTTCATGAAGTTATTGGAAGGTGTCGGTGGGTTGGAAGCTGAGGTTTTGAGGTGGTCCAGGAAACATTTGACGTGGGATGCTGATTCGTTTTGCTTAGGCTGCACTAGTTTGACATTTAGTGAAAGGTTGATGAGAAGATCAACACCATTCTTATAGTAACTATTGAGTTTGAGCCACAAGGTGATTATTAGCTTAGCTTAGCATAAAGGCTGGAAGCAGGGGGAAAACTGGCATAGTGACTTCCTTGAGTCTTGTTAAACAAAATATAATATAATTTGATAAAAATAAAATAAATTTTGTTGGGGTGAGCTAAGATAGTGGTTTCTGCCTGTTTCCAATCTTTATGCTAAGATAGCAGATTACCACACAAACATGAGGCTGGTATCTGTCCTCTCAACTAAGTTAAAAAAGCATAACTCCCAAAATACAAACAATTCTTTTAATTTTTGCTAATGCGTACCATACCTAAAGTTTCACAAATGAAGAATAAAGTCTGCAGATGAGGGCTGTTTGAGCTCCGCTAACATTTTAAGCCGAGTGCTTATTATCACCTGAAGCAATAACTTTTTCCACAAGCCTTGTGCATTTAGCTGAGTTGGAATAAATTGCTCCATAAAATAAGAAATACACATTATTGTACTGCCAAACAATTTTTTTGGTATATAGCTATAATATGACGAGGTAAAAATCATTTTGCAACATGATGAAACTCCCATTCATCTCACCATGGGATACTGAGACTGTGCTGTGTTAATTATAATTTTAAGTGCCAGGCGCTTCACAAAACCAATAGAGATTCATTAGCTCGGCAGCCTTGGTGATGAACCCTAGCTGAGCACTACACACACTCTTTCCATCTTCATGCATGGCTACTTCAGCTAACTCTTGTAAAATATACTAATATGCATAAGTCTTTCTGGGTCAGAATTGGGCCAACTGTAGAGTGCCTGGTGTGTGGGGGAAAATCAGTTTGTGCTTCTCACCTCATAAAAACCTGAGAGGCGGAGATTGAGAGAGTTGGTGTGAGGGCTTTAGGGATTTAGGGTTCAGGAGAGATCAGATGACAGCCTTGCTGGCTTTACTCAAGGGTACAGTTATACTGTTTGCTATTGTGATGTAGGAGGAGTGAAGTGATTATACTGGAAGCTTTGTCACTCAAGTGTGCTACAGTTGGTATTTGTTTGCCTTCAATGTCTTCGTAGCACGATATCAGACATTCTTTAAAGGAGTTTGCCGAAACAGAACCTGTAGGAGGACATGGACACCAGGAAAGTAGAGATTTTAGATGGGTATAATTCAGCCAGTGAACAACATCAATCAAAATCCTCATTTGTACATGTATAAAATGTCTCGGTTTCAATACAGAATTTTTGTAATCTGTCCAAATTCACTGTTTCTGGATTCATAAATGTTTAAAAGTCATATACTGTGTTCATATTTCATTCCCATCCACTTGATGTACTCTGCAGAGAGAGATAGCCTTTTCTCCTTTTCCTGTTTCCTCCTGATAAGCGCCTAAAAGTGGACAACCACAATAGATAATACAGATCGAGGAAGTGTGGAAGTCTCAGTACAGCTGCGTTGTTATGCCTCAGTGCTGGCAACAGCCAGGGCCGGAGCCAGTAAGGTTTCGGGTTTTCCGTTCATCCCATTCTCTTGAACGTGATATCTCAGTAATGCCGTGAGGGAATTTCTTCAAATTTGGCACAAACATTCACTTGGACTCAAGGATGAACTGATTTAGATTTTGGTGGTCAAAGGTCAAGGTCATGGTGACCTCACAAAACACAGTTTTGGCCTTGTGAATGGGATATCTCAGCAGTCCCTAGAGGGAATTTTACAGATTTGTTACAAACATTCACCTGGTTTTAAGAAAAAAACTGATTAGCTTTTGGTGGATAAAGGTCAAAGGTCAAGGTCATGGTGATAGTTTGCAGCCTTACTCTGATTGTTTGGTTGATTGGTAGCCGTATTCTGATGCGTTGGTTGATTTCCAGCTCTATTCTGATTGTTTGGTTGGTATGTAGTTGTATTCTTATTTCTTAGTTGGTGTTCAGCTATATTTTGATCGGTTGGCCAACTAACCAATCAGAATACGGCCACAAATCGGTATGACCATCAGTCCCATTCTCAGGAACATGATATCTCAGTAACCTCTTGGGGGAATTTCACTTGGGCTCAAGCATGAACTGATTCGATTTTGGTGGTCACAGGTTGAGTTGATGGTGACCTCACCAATATGTTTTTAGCCATAACTCAAGAATTCACACAGCAATTATGACAAAGTTTTACACAAATGGTTAATATTTTATATGACTCTTGATTAACAGGGATATAACCTGAAACTAGTCTGAGTGGTGGAGGCATACAACCGTGAGGCGGTAATTCCACTTTAGAGTTGTTTCACATTGTGGCACAATGGAAGTAACTGGCAATTTCTGTTGAAAAAAAATTTAACTTTGTTCAATTAGAGGGAATCTGCATGGCTTGATGCTAAGCTGCACTGAGTTGGAAAGTGGACTGTAATTTCCTGCTTAACCATATAGCCACAGTTTTTTGTTTTGTGGTACATCATTTCCTGCCCAATCGAAACACCAGTTCATTCAGGATTGGCTCAGTTGGAAGGTCATTATTCTGTGTTTAGAACCATAAAGCACATCATCCTTCAAGTTAACTATCCTCCTTAATTATCTAGGCAGGGTCAGGAAACATTTAAGCCAATTTTCCCATTTTGATGCACTGCCCTTTTAAGCACTGCTCAATACTCTGAACTCAGCTAGTCTCGCCATGGGATGAGTGTCTGGTTTTTGCCGGTACCTGGAGTTTGCTGGAGATAAGGTGAATCGCAGTTTAAGTAAACATGGCAGTTCTGGCTGCAGGCAAACCCACACTGGAAAGCAGCCTTGATAAATGGGAGAAATCTGCATTTGATAATAGCTGTTCTCTCGCCTCAGTCATACCCGAGATAGAGCAGCCGCCGTATTTATCTCTCTGCAGAATGTAATTTGTTTCACACCATCATATTGATATTCATGGATCAATGGCCATGGAAATGTTATGGTTACACTGCTTTTATGAAGAGCTGTGACAACACTGTAATTTGTTTTTAATGCATCACACAGTTTTTTATTTCTTCCACAGTTTACCCTTTCAATTAATTGTTTTCATCTTTTAATCTGGTGGACTGTACTGAAGGTCACTGAATTATGCATGTTCTGCTTTTAATAAGAACATGACCAGTTTGTTTGAGCTCTGTGGTGCATTTTCACTTTCATTTTGATGAGAAACATGCAGCAGGGAGCTCAGACTATGTCAATACTGTGATTGGTTGCCCCTTGCCTAAAAGGAATTCAGTAACCAGGGCAATCAATCATTCTTTTTCATGTGAAACTGAACCAAGGAAACATCCAAAGGCGCTGGCCTGTTGTAGATTTGTATCTGTGCTCAGTAGACGAGGCAACCCACAGATTAGAGGTCACCACTGAGTGCCACGGTGCCAGCTCATCCACCACACTGGGTACATCTCATCAAAAAATCCACACAGACAGAGATTTTCCCTCAAGGCTCGCTCATTACCGTGATACCACATCCAGTCCATCCATTACTGAGCAGTCTGACAACGACAATTTAATCTACACTCTTTGGCCTTGCTTTTTTTTCTTCTTTTTTTTGTGTCCCTGCTATGACCAGCAGCATCTTCTTACTGATAGCGTTATCAGCAGGAGAAACGTATACCATGTGACATCGCTGTTGCAGACAGGGAAAAGACATTCGTCCGGGAAATGAAAAGACCCGTCCTCCCACGCTCTCTCTCTCTCTCTCTCTCTCTCCTCTCTCTCTCTCTCTCTCTCTCTCTCTCTCTCGTCACACACAGATGTGAGGATGCATGATGCAGGATGCTATTATTTTTGTGTTCTAGTGAAATGGCTTCCTAGTGTGTTTCGCTCACAGCTATTTGTTTTGCAGCTGTGGAGAAAGTTAAAGGAAAAGGATGACACCTACTTTCTTGCAGGGAGTCCGATGAGGAGATTGATGCCACTCTCGTGTCGTATCGTATGTGGATTTTTCTAACTGGGTATTAAAGTGTTCCTGTGAGCAAAGCCTCATGTCGGTCCTTTTTAACTGTGGAAACAAGAGGGAAGCGTTCACTTTCTTTCCATCAATGCTTTTCTATGGCTGTGATTTATATGTATGTATTGAAAAACAAGAAGAACAACTTGGCTACAAACACTTGTAACCCAGTCCTCCATGCAAATGTCATGATGTTGTAGCATGACATCATGTCTGCTTGTCCCTCCAGTCCATCTCTTAAGGGAATATGGTACTTTTATGATGTTATACGATGCGTTTTATGGTTTCATAATGGAGTTTCCTGCTGCATTTTAAACAGAGCCATATATTTTGGGGCTCATGCTGATAGTTTGACAAACTTGGATTATATTAAACCTCCGGTGGGGAAGTGCATTTCACATATTTTATTATTGCACTGGATTCTGTTGGTCTCATAATTCATAGGCAATAATTATTTATGCCTGCCTTTGTGCCATTGATATAGTTTGTATTGCTAAGTTGTTTCAGAGTTGAATGAAAACATGGCTTGAGTTAAAGTACTTTTGAATCACTTTAGCCAACTTTTGCTTTGTCGTGATTTAAGGGTCAAATGGATGGGGTTTGAACTTTTGGGATGACTTCATTAGTTCCAATGTGAAAGTCGAGTTGAGGCAAATGGTTTCGTTGTACCAGCCGTGTTCAACAGATCACAGATCAGAATTTGAAAAGATCTTAGATAATTAGCAGGGATCATTGAAAAGAAGACAGATTTGGTCTGGGTTGGCCCCCGTGGTAACACTCTATAGCTGCCGTTTCTCTCTGGCTAATGCTGGAATGTGACAACTGGTCACGGCACAAGAAAGGAAGGCCTATTCTGGATTGGATACAGTCCTGTACGGTCTGTTAGCGCGGCGTGCTTGGCCATTACAAATGCTGCGTGTGAATCTGACCACTGAAGGCTTTCAAAGCAGAAAAGAAGCCTAACTGCTCCAGAATGTGCCACTGCAGGGTGTTGTGTTTTCTGTACAACCTGCAGCCAGTCTTTACATACAACGTAAAGGCACAAATCCTCTACATCCTCAAAATAGCAGCATTTTTTAATTTGTGATCGGATTACAGACCAATTCTGGGAGCATTAAAGTGATTTTTTTTTTTTTAATCGGAAACAGAAGGCTTTTGAGCAGAAACAGAATGCTGCTTTGTTTCTCCAGCTGCTCCCTTGGCAGCACTGCACCACTCAGATCCTCCACTGGCTCCGTGATTTGTCATCAGCAATTAAAGTTGTCCTCATTATAATCTCCGCAGCAGATCAAAAATGATCCGGTTTCTCAAAGGAGCGTCGGAGTTGTTCGCTCACCGTTGAACAGACCTGTACCACAAAGTATGGAGCCCTCATATCCGCATTTGATTAGCCTTCAGCAATTCAAAAGTACAGTTTACTTTTTTATTCCTGTGTGTCAAGGGAGCACTACAATTCAGTTCTTGAAGTTTAATTTGTTTTCAGGGATACATAGATGTTTATTGAAGACTGAGAAAAGGAACATTTTTCCTGGGAAAGGGACAAGTCAAGGTGTGTCAAGGTCTGCCGTGCTGTTGATTCCAGTGAATATCCTGCACTGGGAGGGTATTGTTGATGCTCTGTGTCCACACCTGGTGCTCTGCATGTGCGAGCGTAAATTCGAACATGTGCTCATGCAAATTATTACTGCTGGACTGAGGTGAAAAGTGAGCAGAGAACATTGGCAGTCCTTCCTAAGCCGTGACTCTTCACGACCCATCGACATTCAGCTATTCCCTGTAGAGATAAATCAATGCCAGGCACCGTATTTGTCCCCATGTGCTGGAGGCCCCCCCCCCATTTTAATTCAAGGAAGGAAGGAGCAGGCTTCCATAATCATGAGTTTAAGCATTTTTATAGGTCAGTGTGCCAATACCCGCAGCTTCTCTAGAACTAGGCCAGTTGAATTGATTGTAGGGGCAGAAGGTAGAATGAATTAAGGAGGTAAGGGAGGGGGAGTTGTACCTGTCGCTAAGAAGAGACATGGTCATGGTCACATGCTTGATGGTGAAATAGCCATGCCACGAGCTGTAATAGCAACCTCGGCAGAATATTTGGACAGAAAAATGATTGCTTTCCAAAAATTAAGTTTCAATTTTTTAATTTTATTTTATTTACACTATTACACCTATTCACCACGTGTACAGTATATGTGTATGTACTATGATTTTCTGTGATATAATTCTTTGATTTGGGAACTACAAACCTAGTTTCCTGATAGGGTCAGATAGTCAATAGACAATTATAGAATTAATATTTAGTTATTTCCTAAATTCACACTTCAAATTTAAATTGAAATATGGTGCATATTATATTTTTGCATATTATGATTAGATAGATAAACAGGGAAGCAGCAGATTAAGACCACACTAAAATGGCATAATTCTTTTTAAATTCCTGTAGAAGCAACAGTGTTGCATCTGCAGCAGAGAGCTGAGATACAGCAACATCTGTCTGGAATTTAAAATCATATCCCCAGCCTGCACACAGCTGTGAGTTTTGTATTGTTTGGCTAAGTCAGAGAACAGCACTCAGCCCGCTTTTAATCAAGCATCACATTTATCACCGTGGATGCAGACGACTCAAAGAGGCCACCCTAATTACCCGTCCACAGTCAGACACTGTAATTAACTGCAGAGACCATTCTAGATGCAGAATTTGGACAGATTGATTGGCTGCTCATTTGTTTTCCTGTAACGCACTGGAGGTGGTTTTCTGGCTGGATCCCACTGGTGGGATTCATGGATGGATGGATGGATGGTGTTAAAGTTGGCTGCTGTTTCACTGATAAGAGCTGGATGTGTGAGAAAAGCCACGCGGATTTAAGAAACCCTGTAAAACTCTCAGCATCCACTGCTCCTGGTTATTGGCTCATTTGAATGTGTTTCTCACTAGGAATTCTGCCTGGCACAGTTCCATACTGTAGGCATAAGGCATATTTACTGGGTGAGACGTTTTTTAAAATACCTATAAATTTCACATTAAGGGCTCCTATCTTAATGCATGTGGGGGGGAAACATCTGTATGTAAGACCCTTTTTCCGAAGCAGTTCCCGGTGGTCTTTGGGTTGTTCGTGGAGGTGTGAAACTGTAATTTGCTGTTGAATTGAACCGTTACACCCCCCAACCCCAAGTTTCTAGTGTTTTTCAGTTTGACTGCATTCACAGTTTTTTTTTTTTTGTTTTTTTTTTTGGTACAAATACTCACATGGTACAAACAGTTGCACAACTTACTGTTCCTCTGCAGTTGTACAGTAAGTTGTCATGTTCATCAAATTAAAGTCATTAAATTCATTTTTCTGATAGATTTTTTTTTTTTTTTTTGAAGTGCAAGTTAAATCCCTTATATTCCAGCCCAGTTTCCCCTTCACTGTGTCTGTTATATTTATGCCCTGGGGGAATGTAAAGCATTTGTTTTATTAGCCATTGATTTCCCGTAGCCTTCCCCCTGGTGGAGCTGAGGATTCATCGGAGCCTTTTTATCGACACCATCACTCAGGGAATGCTGTGGTGGGCTTGGTCACCTTCTTTTTTTTTTTTTAGCTGAGGCGGCAGTGTCGGCATAGTCGTCAGATCACCTCTATTTTGTGCGAGCAGCTAATGGGAAGTGATCAATCAATCACTTAGATGGAGATAAAGACTCTGCAATCAATCTGCTGAAAAATAGATGAAGGAGTCGCACTCTCAATGATTGGGTTCATAATTTTTTAACCACTTGAAATGCAGAGTACTAAAAATGTCTCTGTAAAAAATATTTCACCTAATGACAGTGGACTTGATTCCAGATCTGGAATGACTTCCACTAAGTAATGTCTCAGTTGATCAGCCAATTGACGATTATCTTACTAATAATTAAATATTAGAAATATTGATACACCTCTCACGTCTGTTTCATTAAGCATGGAGCTACAGCTAGGCGGTGGTTTAGCTTAGCATAAAGACAGGTTGCTGGGCGGAAGTAATTCTTGGTGAAAGCTAAACACTGTTGATTTTACATTGCTGTTTTTGTGATGGTTAAAAACAAATGGGATATAATGTGTTAATTAATGAACTTGGTGTGAGGTAAACTTGTGAACTTTGGACAGAGCCAGGCAACGTGTTTGCATCTGCTCCCAGGTTTAAGCTAAGCTAAGCGCCTCCAGGCTCCTGCTAAACGGACAGACATGAGACTGGCGTAAATCTTGTCATCTCATTTTCAGCAAGAAAAGGGATGAATACAATTCCCAGCATTTCTGGAGCGGTAGTAGCTTGGGTTTGCGATGTCATCAGTCGGCTAAGAACTGCTAATTTGTTTGCAACTCGCAGGTTATTGAGGAGTGCTGTGCTTTGTAGAAGTGTAAACCCTTCCTGCAGGATAAACATGCAAAATTTCTGTTCTGTGATTTATTAAGTAAGTATTATTTGTTAAGTATTTGTTAAGTATTTGTTAAGTACCCACAGAAATTGAGTCTTGTCTAATTTTTAGACCTGCAACAGTCCTAATATTTGGAAGTCCAGAGATGTGAGTCAGTGACCATTACAGCATCTTTTAAACTACTCTCCATTCACTGATTGTTGCGGCCTCCAGCTGCTAAACTCCTGCCTCTCAGTCAGTGCTTTTCAGACCAATGAGTGAGACCATGTTTGATATTCACTTAAGGGACGTCAAATGGGTATAAATATCATTTATTTATGTTCGATGTCTGTTAAAATGCACACTACACATTGACCGTAAGCACAGTGAGTTGTCTCTGGCCCTTTTGGAGTTAGCTGTTCGGCTCATCAGGAAACCAGCTTCACAGGGGACATGAAAGCGAGTCCATGGCCTGACAAAAGAGAGACAGCCAACTTCCTGACGCTTAGCTCAGACTGTTTCAGCCTCTTTGAAGCCGAGAGCCCCCGGACGAAACCTGTTTGTCTCGATTGGGACTGAGGATGTAGAGGAGGCTTTATCTTAATCAGCTCGGAGTTGAAGCTGTTGGTTCCGTTGATGATGAAGGTAAAACAGCTGGATTTCAGTGATGAGGAGTAACTATCCAGAAGCGTGCCCCTTTGATCACTGCAATTAAATGCATATATTCTTATATTACTTAGTTGGACTCAGGCCAGATATTGATGCGAGTGGAACATAGGAATGTTTGTAATTGTAAGCCGCTCGCTCTGCGTGGCCACTGCCTGCAGGCACCTCTCCACACACTGTGGGACTCTGTGTTTCTGATGTGTGAGTGGTGGGTTTTGTGTGTAAGAAAAAGCGGCACAGGACACAGGGGTTCTGGATTGTGGTTGAGACCTTGGTAGCAATAAATTGGCTGAAAGACAAATCTCATCTCTGCAGCTGTGCTGCACTGTGGCTCCAAAACCTTATGGGATAGTAAAGTAAACAAAACATATTCCACTGCAAAAATAAAAATGAAACTGAAAATAACATATATCTGTAAAATAAAGATGAGTTTATGCTTAGGTTACCACAGCACTTGGCAGATGATTTACTGTGTGACAATAAATTACTAACTGAAATATACAAACTAATGCTTCAACCCCACTGTACAAATGCTCGACCAATGCACAGCTAACTAGCCAACATCACAATACAAAACACATGCGCTCACCACTCAGTAAACACAGTAGTTCAACAGATTAACTGGACGCACAACAGCACAACCTAACAGTGTAGACTGCTGCCTTACATAATTATCCTCAGTCTTTCATCAAGTTGAATAATGTTATTTTGCATTTTTGGAGCATTGTGTATTTTTTAGTTGCTCTTGTGCAGCTTAACAATGACAGGAAACTGATTTCTATCAATGGCTTTCTCATTTTTCATCATTCAGAATAACTTCTCATTCATCTAGACCTCCTCCCATTATATACAAAAGCTCCAATTTGATGTTTATCTTTGTCACATGATACTGAGCTGAACATCTTTGGATTTTGGACTGTTGCTTGGACAAAACAAGATATATTACTATATATTTTCAGTCTTTTATGGCATTTTATAGACAAAATGATTAATTGGTTAATTGAAAAAATAATCAGCAGTTTAATCGATAATGACAAAAGTCATTATCAATTATTGTGCACTTTAATTTTGTACTGCAGGCAATGTGACATGGGTCACCTCATTGCATTAGTATTTTCATTATCATGCAGAATTTCAGATAGAGGCAGTCTGTCCTGTTGTGGACAATGTTTGTGCAAGTTTTGTATATTTACTACAATAGGAAAGTCAGCTGCATTTATACAGTAAATATTCTCACAAACACTTGATCAACAAGCGTTTCCTCAGAGGAGATGAGCCTCCAGTGCATGGATCTGTGAGCAACAAATAAAATAACTGTAAATATTAACGTTTGCTACATTAGCTGCAGCTGTTTAGCAAAAAATCCACTGTCTAAAATAGACTGCTTTGTGTAATTTAGTGTGCTGCACACTAATCTCTGCATGAGGACTTAAAGTAAGTCATTTAACTGGTCTATTCATTTCCCCAAACTTCTCGCTGGTTATTCCGCACCCTTGGGAGAACTGCTGGGAGCTGCAGGATGGGCTATTTTTAATCAATGAAAAGATGGATCCAGTGAACTGAGCAGGAGAGAGGGAAAAAAAATGTAGGTTAGTGCTTTGAATACAAAGCAAGTTTCATCCTCTGTGTCTCAGGTTTATTTTCAGTAATATATAAAAGAAGATGAAAATCTTGCCAGCTTTTTCCTTCTTTTTTTCATGTCATCAGTGCCCAACTATGTTGAACACCATCCAGCAGCAGTTTATCACTGTTCACACATTTGAAATGATGTGGAAAGAAACAAATAAATGCATCAGAGCTGGGCATAAAACCTGCCAAATTAATGTCAGATTTCGTCTTACACACCAGGAACGGGAAGAGCACGGCTGAGCATAAATCTTTCACAGCCAGTCCACTGGCAGTATGACAGGGCTTTATGAATGCTATCTGGACATTTATGCATTTTTCCTCTCCTCCCTTATTCCTGCCAGTTTGGCGTGGGATGGAGTGTGGGAAAGTAGCAGTGCCACTTGTGGTTGGGGGTATTGTTCTGCCAGTGGTGTCGTTGACGTATGATGTTTGAACACACCCTTAATGCTCACTTCCTGGCCTTTCAGCCTATTACAGATACACAAACTAAACAGATACAAGGACTTGATAAAAAAAGGAAATATGATATCAGTGGTCTGTGTCTGCGGGTAGCCTACAGTAAAGCTGAGGTTGACGATATGAAATCATAAAGCTAGAGCTCTGGTGCCTTTCAACATCTCTGTCTTTCATCATCACTATCTTCTCATTGCCTGCCATTGTGCTGCGGCCACATACTGGCAGGATTATAGAAGCTGATAATGAGCCAATGAATGAATCACTCAGGCCCAGCCAGCAAGTGTAATGGCTTTACGCATGATTATTCAACCTCGCTTTATGATGGATGGGTAGGTATACCTCTAGGACTGAAAACAGGACCAGATCTCCACGTGTTCAGTTGCCTCATGTGGCGCAGTGCAATATGCTCCCTGCTAGAGTGAACGCCGAGGTGAAATATATGCCTTTTTTTTCTTTTTCTTCATCCTCAACCAGCTGTGGCGTGCGCTGGGAACAAAGCCCTGAACAGTGTTTTCCTGCCAACTGCAACACCACACGGAATTAGGATGCTGCATCGTATAGATTACATGTTGTGTCCTTTTACATGCGCAGTATGAGTGCACACACACACACACACACACACACGCACTGAACCTTAAATCTGATTACTCTTCGACCCCCGACCTCCATGCATGTCTCAGAAACTCTATGCACTCTATGATCACTTTCTAATCCTGTTATCGTTGGATTAACACAGAGGTGATCTGGACCCTGACACCCACCCACACATGCACTCCCTCTCTCGCTAATACACTGCCCCTTATCCCACTGTGAGGGCTGCTGAGACTGAATCTTAATGAAGGTGAAGTCAATAATTGGTGGCTGGCGTCCCTCCCTCCATCCATCGGGAGTCGGGTTTTGGTGGCAGCAGGTTAAGCAAGTCAGTCCAGACGTCCCTCTCCCCAGCAACGTTTTCCAGCTCCTCCTGGGGGACCCAGAGGCGTTCCCTGGCCAGATGAGATATACAGTCTCGCCAGGTTCTGGATCTGCCCTGGGGCCTCCTACCAGTTGGATGTGTCTGGGAAACCTCCAGTGGAAGGAGCCCAGGAGGCATCCAAGCTCCTCCTGGATGTCTGAGCTCCTTACCCTATCTATAAGGAAACTCATTTCGGCAGCTTGTATTCGCCGGGTATCCCAAAGCTCATGACCATAGCCGGGGGTTGGAACATGGATCTACTGTTAAATTGAAAGCTTCCCGCTCAGCTACCGCTTCATCACAATAGTCCGGTACGACGCCTGCGTTACTGCTGATGCTGCACCAATCGGCCTGTCAAACTCGCGCTGCGTTTTACACAAGACCCCGAGATACTAGGAAAATCCCTCACTTGAGGCAGCAACTCGTTCCCAACCCGAAGGGAGCAATCCACCATTTTCTGACAGAGAACCGTGGTCTCAGACAAGGAGGTGCTGACTCTCGGCCGCAAACCGTCCCAGTGCGTGCCGGTTGTCACGGTCTGATGAAGCCCTGGTGATGTCTTATAGCTTAGCAGAAATAACGAGGGAGAACAGAGAGAATTCGCATTTAGATGGTTTCAAGTTAGGGCAGTGACTAACAATTACTTTCATTATCAATTAATCTAATAATTATTTTCTTGATTAATCATTTGGTAAATTATCAGAAAACTGAAAACAGCCCGAGGAGATGGATGGATCCACAGCTTGAAGATATCCAGTATTCAAGAAAAATATTCAATCTTTGCATTGGAGAGGCTGCAATCAGTGTTTGCCAAACAATGGCGTTTTTTCCATCGCACCACCACAGCAGCAATGATTATTTGATTAATCAACAGAAAATTGATCAACTAATCATTGCTGCTGTACTTCAAATAACACATTTAAACACATTGATCATTATTTGTCTAGGACTAATATAGCAGCTAATGATTTTCATTATTGATTCATGTGGTGATTATTCTCTTCATTAATCAATTGATTGTTTGGTCCAGATAATGTCCGAAAAGAGTCCATCACAATTTAACAACCAGGCCCCTCCTCCTCCTTCCTGCTTCTCCTTAGACAGCTCCTCCCACAGACCTGGTTCTGTTGTTTGTGCAGCGAGTTGCAAAGACCCGTACGCAGCATTGTTTTGGGTTTCTTAAGTTAGAACTTGACTGCCACTGTGACCCCAGTCTACTGCATCATCCAACCAACTGTAATACACATCAGGACACCCTTTATTCTCAAGTCTTCAGTCGCTGTTGGTTGTTTTTTCTTCGTGAAGATTTTACTTATTTGTAAAAAGGTGTCAGCTCTGTGATCACATTGATCTTTTGTGGCTCCACCTCAACACATTTTCCTCTGTGCCGCTGTGATATGGATTTGTTTTGTCCCTTCAGCACGGAGGCTTTTTCCTCTCACAGAGTCTTAATCATCTGCGTTCCTGTTACTCCTGCACAAAGCCAGCAGCATCAGCTGTGTGTTTACTTCAGCAGTGCGCCAGCCAGAGATTAGCATTGTGTGAATAGGCCTGTCTGCCACAGCTCTGTGCTATGCTAATTAAGCACTCAGATTGCTCAGCAAGGAGATGGAAATTTAATAGATCTTGGCCACATGAGGTGTACTCTAAAGAGCGTGGCGCTGAAGCAGACTTCTGGAGCTGATGCAGTTAGTCAGGGAGATGGTAAAGAGAGAGAGCAGAAAGGAAGAACGAGCAGTGGAGGAGACGAACAAAATGATGAACTTCATAAAAGCCAGAAATTAAGATCAAAGAATGGATGGAGGTGGGGAAGTGGATGGCTAGAACCCGAGCTGACGGAAGAGGAAACAGAGCGAAGTGAACAAAGAGGTGACGATATCCATGAAATAATGCGAAGGCCAGTATCCATTAATAGCGCTCCTTTTTTCATGATGATTGGCTTATCCATCTCATTACTGCTGTCAGGGAGCAAGAAGATGCACTCTGCTAGAAAAGGTTGTAATTCAGCCAGTGCTGATTACGTTAAGTGAGGCAGTTTAGACTGCAGATGTTTATTAGAGTGGAGCAGACCAGCCGGTGCACATAGACAGACAGGCTGGTCCAGACATTTAAAAACAGACTCAAGTGCACACCAAAACATTTCCACTAGAGGAAGGTTTACTCAGTACGACCACAGAGAGTTGGAGAGTGTAGTGTAGAGCTGTGTGTGTCATCTGAAGTCTGTAAACTGAACTTCTCAAGGATGCAATTAAGGAAACAACTCATTTTATAGGATGCAGTTTCTGACTCAGGCGATTCAAGCTTTTAGCTGAGAGAGAGAGAGAGAGAGAGAGAGAGAGAGTTAAGATGTCTCCATGGCCCCGCTGCCTCTTGAGGGTTGATTAGAGGAATAATGAGCAGGGCCTGACTGATTGAAACTGCAGCTGGAGTATTTCATAAACAACTTAATGCATTTGATTAAAAGGCCAGAGAGATTTTATAAAACGAGTGCAGTGATACATTTCAAACATGGATGCACTTGAGTGGCCTATAATTCCATCTAATTGAGAACTTACATTTATTAGGAAAATAAAATCATGATGTTGTTGTTGTATTTAGGAGCATTAATGGACAGAATCTGCAAACGGGATGTCTTCTAGAAGTGTCATGGTTTCCTGATATTGTAATTTGAAATAACAAATACATGTTTTTTTGTTGTTGTTTGTTTTAGCTTTCTATATTGGTTAGGGATCGTTTTAGACCTACATTGGTATTTATTAATATGTGTAGATAGATTTGCTTGTGTGTGGATAGGAATTGCACTAGAAGAAGTATGGTCACATAATCTTTTTGTGACTGTGTCTTTACTCTTGTTTTCAGATTTAAAGCCCCTGAGAAGCCACTGAGAGTTTCAAATCAACTTGTTTTTTAATATATAACAAATATTCTATGTCTAAATCAGTAACAATCAAAGTTGAAGTTTTGAAAAATGGCCTCCCCAGTTGTTATTGATTAAGGGCTTCAACACTCAGAATTCGTCTCGTTCTGTTTATCAGCACTGTGTGGGTTTGGTTGGAGCAGATGTGACTCACAGTGGCCTGGCAACATAAGCAAACAACCACAAAACTATCACCAGATTTTTCATTCTGATGTTGCTAAATCCAGATTGGCGCACGGAAATATACTTGACATCAGCTTTTTTCTAACCGAGCTCCACCCTCCTACAAACCAGCAGAAACAGAGAAGACAGTGCTTTTATGTGGGATCCCATCCCTCACAGTCAAAATGCTGGATGAGGGAAATATGTCAGGGAGTGATCCCAGAGATGATCGCTTGATTCACTGCTGCTGACGAGCTCATTAACATTAATTGTTGGTGGCGGGCTGAAGCTACATGACTGTGCTCCTGTTGCACCACAAAAAAAACCTCAAACAACAGTGCAATATCTGCATCTATCTGTCTAGACTAAACAATTCATTGATTAATTGAAAATGTAAAAACATCTTGGATTCACTTAAACAGTGTAGAGAAAATCTCAGTCTATCCCTTCCATCACATTGTGTGTGGGAATATTGGCCTACTGTCCCTTAAAGAGGCCCAGTGTGCTTCTATAGGCGGCCACAGCACATGAAAAAGCAAATCACTGGTGGTGAGATCACTGTTGGGGAGGCGGTGGAGTGCCGCATTTGCATACTGAAAAGACACATACCCAAACACTGAAAGACGGCCAATTTTCTCCTCTATAAAATATAAAAGCAGTGGACAGGTGAAAGAAGACCTCACCCTTTTACAAATGGACCTCAAAAAGAAGAAAGAAATTCCTAACCGCTAATGTCTCTTTTCAGCCTGTGATGGAAATCCCTCAGATTTTACCCCCCCCCC
>NW_019525441.1:1026387-1067268 GCF_002814215.2 Seriola lalandi dorsalis | reverse complement strand
AACCAAAAAAAAAAAGAAAAAAAATTGAAAAGACCAAACCCGTCCTGTACTTTGAGGATTGTGAATGGAGTGCCCCGCAGCCTGCCTGCCTGCCTGCCCCATATACGATGGCTGAATACAAAAGACCCCCTTCTGTAAGAGCAATCACTCCGGGAGACCACTCTATCTGCACCGCTGCAGCGACGGGCCTCAATGGAGCCATCAGCACAGGCTCTGTTGTCACACACTCTCACACATGTGCACACACTCGCAAACACAAAGACAGACACCTTGCATGTAACTATTTATTCACACACACACACACACACACCAGTACTTTCAATCCATTCCCAAACCCTCATGGCTAATGCATTCTTTTCATCCTCCAGTGCTGGGCAGGAACAGGGAGGGAGATGAGTGGCTGGCGCTGATTTGAATATTTAAATTATTTATCACTAGAGAGTATTGAGAGCCAACGCATGCCAAGGGACACGAGGGAGCTGGGTCAGGGTGAATCTAGCCATGTTTTGGATTTGATAATGTTATTGCCAGTGGGGACAGGAGAGTGGGGAAAAATAAACAAGGCCACAGTTACAGATTTTGATCGACACAAGATTTATGTTTTTAGTAAAAGGTCAAAATCTTTATGTGAATTCTGAGGATAATCACAGAGCCTGTGTAGTAATGTGAGACTGGCCTGGCTTTCATACTCTCAAGACATTATACTCAGTGTAAATCCAGTATTAATAAAACTCTCAATGTTGATAATCATTACATTTCAGTTTGTGTTTATTGCTCTTGCATCCCGAGTCCTCCCACCCTCATGTCATACCCATGTGCTGCGCTGGGACCGTAAAACATTTTTATAAATAATGGCTCACTGTGGAACCTCAGTAAAAAAAAAAAAAAGGAAGAGGTTTGTAAACTG
Organism: Seriola lalandi dorsalis; assembly: GCF_002814215.2. Lineage (NCBI taxonomy): Eukaryota > Metazoa > Chordata > Actinopteri > Carangiformes > Carangidae > Seriola > Seriola lalandi. The sequence goes on along the minus strand of NW_019525441.1, from coordinate 1,066,361 downwards.
AATGATGTAATGCGCTAGGTCCTTAGAAATATCCGACAAGGGAGAGTTCCACTTTGGCTTCAGAGCCTGAGAAACACACACTTGCCTTTCTCCGATGGAGAACAATCCTGGGAAATGGAGGAATTTACGATTGCTCACGCGATGACAGGGCTGCAGGCTTGAAGGAAAAAACATTGAAATTAAATTAGGAATAATTCACTGAGCAATTAGCACTTCGACAGCAGATCTCCACCTGTAAGAGCCACTTTCTGTCCTTTTTATTTTTTTAATCTTCCTCCTTTTTTATTTTTTTGTCTCTGTCAATCTTTTGCTTTTACCTCGCCTGCTGGATTACTGTACAGGCTGTAGCTCCGTCTCTCTCCCTCGCTCTATGCACTCAGCTCTAAGTTGCAATCTCCAGACAAAGGAAGTCCTCGGCTAGGCCTCCCTGTCGCTGTCCTTTTCCCTCTCTGGTGTGACGTGCACAAACACAGAACCGGCTCCTAATGATAATCAGAACCCGAGAGAGGATTCAACTTTCACTGTGATTTAAAAGAAGATTTTTCTTTGTTTGCCCCGGTGCTGGAGTCAGCATGAATGTACTCATTAGTGTCATCTTTACAAAGCCTGTGATACATCTCATTGCATCAAGTTACTATCATCTTCTGTTAATGCGGCTGTGAAGCCCACAAATGAAAGTTTATTAACAATTCTTCATCCAGTTTGTTACAGTTGTTTTGTTTAAACTGCACTTGTAACTGACTTCATTAATTGCAGCATTTAAAATGAAGCCCAGGTATTGACTCAGTGCGGTGATTAGGTTATTCTGATGAAGCAGAAATAAATCAGCAGATCTGTGGAGACGCAGTGGTCGAGTCTTGCAACAGCAAATACAATCAACGACTTGATGACTTTTAGTTTCTGAGAGTTGCTCCTGTGATTCCATAGTTGTGGAACTTGTTGGTCAAAAATGAGATGTTGTCTGCAGAACACATTTTCACCACTGGACCCAGCCCATTGTTTTCTTTGTTTTGTCATTGTTTGTGTGTCTTCTTGTTTTCTTCCACGGGGCTGCATGGCTTCAGGAAAATAAAATTTACAATAGTCCTTTTGATTGACATTCAGCTTTTGCATTGCAATTTTGTATTTTGTGGCTGCGGATGATGGCATGCTCCAAGCTTATGCATAATGTAATGTGGCTCTTTATTTTTTTATTTTTTAGCAATTAATATTTGACTGGTTTGCCACCCTCAGGCTACAGGCTTAAGCACAGCCAATAAACTGCTACAATGACCGGGCTTCCAAAGAGTTAGATCTGATGGTGCTGAGTGGCCTGATACCTGCCAGAAACTGATATGAGATCCTTTGTCTCACTGTCAGTCGACAATCAAATTGCAGAACACTGAAAAAAACATTGACAAATAAAAAACACAAATTTAGAAAACTACAAGCTCCTGTTTATTTTCTTATTGAAAAATTTAAACAATAAAAAAAATAACATGGACTTGAAAGGTCATTTGTGATGATTTCAGTTTGACTTCGGTGCTGAAGCCTGGTGTTAGGGGGCATTGCCTACAGCTGAGTGTAGTTTTTAAAAGCCTGAGGCCAGTGTTTTCCATCCAGCTGCTGAGAGACATGCTGTTCTTTTTCAGGCCTTTAAATCTCTAAAGCTAATGAATTTCATCTTCAGCCTATGACCCACCCAGAGTTTTCCCCCAAATAAATCTGAAATTGTCTGAATAGTGAGAAAACACATGCTTTATATATTGTGTTAAAAATGAATCCCCCATATCAACAATGTATGGGAAACACTGGTTTCACTGCAGACTGTTTTTCCTTGCGTCCACTTCCCTTTAGCTTTGTTTTGTTTCGTGTTTGTTAGTTTTCTCGCTGGCACTGGCTTCCGACAGGCGACCTAGAGTCAGGAGAATAATATTAGCAAAGATATTTTTAGCGTTGACTGACAGTGTAATATGTATTCCAGCTTTATCATTGATCAAATTTCGGATATGATTTTCCTTTTTTTTTTTTTAAACTTTGTCTTGTAGAGGGATTCTCTTGTATGGCTCTGAGTTGTTGTAGCTGCCATCCCATTCATCACTCTCGATCCCTGTGGTGAACTCATTTGTTGCAGTCAGTGAGTGTACACGAATGCAGCTCGTGTCCCCGGTAATGATCCGCTAATTATGAGAATCCACAGCAGCCTCAGGGGTGTGAAGCCACCTGTCCATTTGTGTGTGCACGGGTACCTGTGACATATGTACATGCTGTGTGTGTGTGTGTGTGTGTGTGTGTGTGTGTGTGTGTGTGTGTGTAAGTGATTGAGAGCACATGTTTGTGGATTCAATCATATACTCTGTGGCCTGTTTATTACATTTGGCACGCTCATTGCATTTGTCTATTAAATTTTGCTTATGAGTGGATGATCAGGAGGGTGGAAAACATTATTCCATATGAGGCCGTAATATACATCCAGCATGTGTGTGTCAAGATGCAAGATGATGAGCCATTTGGAAATAATAAATTTGTTGTGGACATATGGTAAAATACTCAATTTTATAATATATTCTTTATTGAACTTAAAGTACTTAAAGTATCTATTTTTTTTATAATACCAACCGATCACATGACCACTTGTATAAGAAAGGGGTCGCTTATTGTGACTTATTTGTGAGAAATTATCATTTGCCTGTGCAGTTCCCCTGATCATTTTCATCCTCAGCAAACAGATGCTTCCTGCCCAATACAGAAACACAAATTCAAACGAATGCTAATGTGGGTTTGTATCTCCCGGATCTGTAAATACGCGAGTTGACTTTGAAGGTGTTTATTGTGTAAACATGTCAGTGTTCACAGCGTTCTCCTGCAGCCCCCAAGTGTCCAGCAAGTCAGTCTTTATGGGTTTAAAAACATAAAAACACACTAAATATGCAAATAACTCCCTTATAAAATAACAGCTACATTTGTCCCCGACCACATCCCAACAATCTGTCAACACAACACAATATTACAAAAAAAAACTAACATGAAAAGGATGGAGTGAATCAGCAGAAATGTTTAAGAAAAAAAAATCAAAGAAATGAAACCATTCATTCTCTTATAATGAAATATTGTATCTGATGATGTGTATGGTCAACAATAATTTATTTCTTCTGCTCTTCCAGCCGAGCCATCAAGACCAACCAGGACCTTCTTCCTGAGACTCCGTGGACCAACATCCTGTATGACGACTTCTGGGGCACCCTGCTCACCCACAGCGGCAGCCATAAGTCCTTCCGTCCACTCTGCACCCTCTCCTTCCGCCTCAACTACACCCTGCACGGCCTGCGTCCGTGGGGCTACCACCTGCTGAACGTGGTGCTGCACGGCCTGGTCACTGCCCTCTTCACGGCCTTCAGTCGCCCGCTCCTGGGTGGAGGATTGTGGAGCCTGCTGGCTGGTCTTCTTTTTGCTTCTCATCCGGTTCACACCGAAGCAGTGGCTGGTGTGGTGGGGAGGGCGGACGTCGGCGCTGCTTTGTTTTTCTTGCTGTCTCTTCTCTGTTATGTGAGACACTGTGGACTTCGTAGGGATTCGCATGGGGCCTTCGAGACGAGGAGATGTGGAAGCGGCTCAGTCACCTGGTGCTGGGGCTGGATGCTTGGATGCCTGTGGTGTGCAGCAGCCAGCATGCTGTGGAAGGAACAGGGGGTGACGGTGCTGGCGGTGTCGGCTATTTATGACCTCTTCGTATTCCAGAGACTCCGATTTCGCCAAGCACTTCTCCTCCTGTTGGGAAAGGTAAATGAATGCATGCTGCCGAGGCCGGTGTGTGTTCACTGACTCTTGTTTTGGCATCTCTACGTATCCAGTTTCCTCTTCCTTACCTCAGAGGCAAACCACAGCCAGCCAGCTTTTAATGGTTCCTGTGTGGTGGATTAAGTTTTTTTTTTTTTTCTTTGTGTGTGTTATGGTTTTGTTTGTGTGGAAATGGCGTGTGTTTGCTTTTCATTAGGAGTGTAATTAGAAAAGCTGTTTGCACATGCAAACCACACAGTTGGTGCATGGAAAGTAAGCTGTTCTCATTTGTCATCTGCAAACAGGAAGAAACTATATGCAGACAGGGAAGTTTTCCACTTCCTCGCAACACTGCAACCAACTTCAATTTGCAGCAGTAAATAGATGCACATTAATGCAAGGAAATCTAGATTAGGATCTCAGCCTCATTATGTGTACGTATGTGCGTTCATAGCCACAGACGCTGAGCAGGAAAAGATATTTTCAGGGTGACTTGTTTTTTCATTTTAAGGTGACAAAAAGGTATGTGTAGAAAAACAATAACACAGCCTACTCTGGTAAATGATTTGGTCCACTTGTCATGTAAGCTGTCCAAACATACACGAATGTACACACACACACACACACACACACACACCTAATGCTTCCTCTGCAGGACTCCATTTTCTCCTCCAAACTAAAGTTATTTGAGGAGGACAACCTTGCTGCAGTGACTCATCTGATTATGGGAATCAGTATTTGACTGGAAAGCCTTGCACAGGCACTCCACATTTGATTAGAGAAACAGCTCCTTAGCCAACATGATGGCCCTCGTAAAATGCATAACTAGCGTAATAAAAAGTCCCCTTGGATTTACGGAGCAAGGGCACTCTGGCTGTATGTGTGTGTGCATGTGTGTGTGTGTGTGTGCGTGCGTGTATCTGTTCAACAGGATCTTTTCGTAGTGGTTTGTGGAAACATCTATGAATACCTCTGTTTGCAATATAACCTTGTATTGTGCATCACCAGTGTCCTGTTGAAGTTTCTGTTGTGTACAAACTCCAGTCCATGTGTGGCTGTCGTATTCGTGCTGTCAGCATCCAAATGAAAACACGTTCTACCTTCAGATGTTCGAGGCTTTACCGTACCTGTGGGGCAGCTTCTCCAGTAGTTGTTTCTGGCAGAGTGATAACCCACTACTCTTATTAAAGGGCTTGCAGTGAGCAGCCCAGAGAGATCAGAGCGGGGAGCAAGAGGGAGTTATGATGTTTTTTCTTCTCTGCGCTTGGCAGGAATGACTCGCACGTGTGTGCTTTCACAACCGCTAGACCTTACCAGATGCAAAACAACACCTGTCTTTCAAATTGTACTCTGCCGTCTAGTAAAGCTGCTAAATCATGTTAGAGTAGCTACGCAGCAGGAAAGCGGATGTAACTCATTTTCTGATGGGGAGACAGACAAATGTATAATACATGTTGTAAACCAGAGATAAGAAAGACACACTTAAAACTTGAACACATCAAAATACTTTCGATACTTCATGAAAAAATGTACTTTCTTAAATCACTGTAGTACGTATGGAGAGTACCAAATAAAGGTCTTTGGTTTCTAGATAAGTGAAAAGTAAAGTTTTGTCAGTTTACGTTAGGCTCCACATTATCAACAAAAAATCATGAAAAAGATAAAAAAAATCAAATTAACTAAAACTCTTACTAACTCTTAATAGGGATGATGGGATTGTATTATCACAGGTTCCCATGATTGTGTCAGCCTCTGTAAACACAAACTAAGTAAAGACAGAACCTGGGAAATGAAACCACAACCTGAAAGACATGGAGCACTACGTGCTCCCGTCTGTTGCATTACAGTCTGAAAGATTTCATCACCCTCAGCGCTTGTCAGAAGCCCTTATGAAAAATCACACTTGCCTGTGTATTTATTACGCAGTAGAGCAGGGATATGATCAGCAGCCTCCACCTCTCTGCTCAGACACAATAGCCCTGTCCAGAATCTCTGTGCCAGCCTGGTGCCAACCCCACCCCCAGCCCCAGCACCTCCCGCCACCACCAACACATCTGGCTCGTTTATCACTCTGGCAATGCCCTCCTCTGTTGCCCCGGTCACGGTTATCTTGGCAGGGAGCTCGTTATGTGCCGGGGCCAGCCATGAGGGCAATCATTTCCTCGATTATGAGCCAGACGTCTCGGGACGCATGGGAACACAAAAGGGAGAAGGATATCTAGAAAGAATAAGTGAGAGAGAGGGAAACTATGCTCTCACTTCCTTTCCTTTATCTGCTCTTGGTCTTTCTCACCCACTGCGCCCTGAAAGCCCTTGGACCACTTGTCTTCTCCTGTATCACACTCTGCCACTGAGGCACTATCAGTTGCTATTGAATTGGATAGCCGGTGGAGAGATTGCAAACATTCATGGTAGAGAACAATGCAACATGTGAATTTTTTTTCTATCCAAAATTTTCCATTTATTCGAAGATGAAGCAAAAGAATGAAAAATCCTCCACATCACATAACCTGACCGCTGCCGCACAGCAAGCCACAAACAATAAGGAAATGCAAATTGGCTCCGATGTAGCAGGGGGACAGCTGCGCTTCGACCAGCACTCCATTTCTCATCCTATTAACGCCCTAATCAGACCGAGATGAGATTTCAAATGAGACAAGGTAGGACGGAGGGAGAGTTAGAAAGTGATAGATGGAGACAAAGGAAGGTGTGGTGTTAGCGCTGCAGTCTATTGAGAAAGCAAAATGAGTCTTATACGCCAGGATCATAAGAGCATAATGTCTTTGTTCTTTTCACTTTTAGTCAGAGGCAAAAACAAATTGCTTGATGAATGAGGCTCCAGGCTTTAGACAGGGCCCAGGGAAATAGCTTGCATGAGGAAAAGTCAAAGATCTCTGCGTTGCCTGAGGTAAACCGTGAAACCTTGGCGGGCAAGATTGATTTCATTAGAAGGCCTTTGTTTCAATGGAGCGCTGGGATTTTAAGCATTTACTTGATTGGAAAACAGAGATGTCAGTGACGATAACTTTCAGAAGTCCTGCATGAAAAGCTTTTAATCAAAGGTGTGAAATTTAAATATACTTCCTCAAAGAAAAACTAGACTGGATTAGATCACTCCTCCTAATCCTCCATCATCCACACCTTTTGGATTTTTGTCACTTCATTGTGTGAACCTGGAGCCAAATGAAAGATGACAGTTCTACCGGAGGCACACGGACAATGGAGGGATTTGATAGTGTCCTTACCAGTTTGCAATTAAAGTGTTACAGACTCCTCGTCATCGTTTGTCTCAATGAGCGCTGCAGGCACGCAGATTAAGTTCAGGGTAACCAGCTGACAGCTTGATGAATGTTGTGCCAATTATCCTGCAGCAGAAGCAGTCGGCTGTGAAATGATGCCCTCTGTTGCAACTTCTGCAGGATGCTCTTCAGTTAGCTTGTTTTCATGTGCATGTTGGCCAGCCAGAAAGACATGTCTTCATTCTGTCTGACACATCAAAACATTGGGCCTCGTGCGAAAAAAACGTGTATTCTTATCTTAAACCACCTACTTTTCGCTGTGAGATTTTGTCATAATAATAAGTCACCAAAAAGTGTGTAAGATTTGATCATTAGCATAGTCCACAACACCCAAAGTAAGGCTGCCTGATTTTAGCCAATTTGTGGGACGTTTCATTCACAAAAATGTCAGCAGAGTGTAAAACAGAACTGCAGAGATTAGAGTCCTGCTGTCGAACACCAACAGACAAAAACATAACAAATTTAGCAATGCCAGAGGTGGTGTTAGTGAACCAGAAATGTACCACAGTAATATTGAAGCTAGGTACCAATAAACGTTTTGCCCAAGCAAAGCTGGTGAATGCAACAAGCTCCCTGTTTACACGTTGTCACCTGTGTAACATAGCCAAGTGTAAATGGTTCCAGGAAGTCTTAGAGATAGATTGAAATCTGACTGCTTGCATTCTAGCCAGTTGTTGAAAAGGTGTAAATGCATCTGTTTTCTCCAAGATTCTTGTATTTATTCCTCCAGAGAGTAACTCCGTGACTAAATGCTCCTGCAATTTAAACACATGCGATCGTAGAGAAGGTGTGCCAGGCTGTTTGTCTGTTGATTGTCTATTGAATGATCTATGTGAGTGAGGCAGCAGGTGAGTGAGTGTAAACAGGGCCTTGAATCACTTGAATGTGCTAATTAAATCTGTTAGTACCGCTGGTTCTTGCATGAGGCCCATTGTGTTTCTGTACTTGGAGCAGGCATTGAAGCTGTTCATAGTTCAATATGATAAAAAATTGATGGAATCTTTCAAGTAACCAAAACTTGGGTTAGCTAAGCTAAATCAGATGCACAACATCTCACCAAGAGCATTAAGGATCCTCATGTTCCACTAAACCCCCTCTAATTCTGATGTCCCTACATTACTCCAACAGGATGCTCTTAAAATGTCACATTAAACCCAGACAGCTCCGCTGCTTTGATCAGCTGTCCAGCATGCAAGGCTTCAACCTGTGACCCATCTCATTACAAGTCTCTGTGCCTGCAGCAGCAGGGCTTTCATTGGCAGAACTATGGGGTAATTAGGTCAGTCTATCAAAGTTAGTGCCGGCCATGCTGCTGTCTGATGGCTTGGGTGAGTTGCGCCAAGTCAGCAGAATCGAGAGCACATTAGAAAGCTGGAAAAAGAACTGCTTGCATGCCTCATTGTACCTTTCATCACAGTTTAGCATGTCAATGGTAATGCATCAAATATGAGCACTGCTGGATGTGTGTTGTGCAAACACAGTGTCCAAACGCTGAAAGACCTTTCCATACACATGTCAATGAGAAAGAATTACCCCACAGTAGGCTGATGTGGCTCCCAGTGCAACTTTAACTGAAAGAATAGTTGGCAGTTGAAGTTTTATTTTGGAGCTTCTCTCCAAGACATCTATAATCAATCACCATCATGTTTTTTTGGCGAATAAGATTTTAATTTAAATTTCTCAAACAAGTAGTCGAAAAAAATCCCATGCATGATCAGCCTCGTATGTTGGAAAGAGTTATGAGCAGTTTAAATTGGACATGACTTTAACAAGGAAAGTCCGGAAGATTGTTCCCCTGCTGTCTTGCGTCAGTCCACAGCAGCTTTAAACAGTGCACACATGAAGTCAGCCATGTCCCGCTGTTTCTTCAGACATGTTTTAAACACTCTGCATGCTACAGTGTCAACAGGCAGACCACACACTTCTGGGATTAATAAAATACGAGCTAATGATGAATAGCACGGTTAAAAGATGAAGGCTTGGGAGCTTAAGATTGTATGTTTATGTGTGGAAAGAGAGAGATGGGGAGAATAAGAGAGGGGTTAATTCGAGAAAGAAAGTGGATAATAAACTAAAAAGAGAATAAGAAGTAGTTGAGGGAAAGCCACAGAAATTGACACTGAATTTCCAAATGAGGATCCAAAGTGGAGGAGATATGTGGAAGAGAGTTAGGTTCAAAGGCTTGGAGCGAACGGGATGTTACGTTTGACAGCTGGCTGGGGATTATGCCAGCCATCCTCCATGGATACACAGTGATTTCATGAAGGTCAATCAATCATAGCTGGAACTAGTTCCCAGGAATTTAAGTCAGACACCAGTCAAGCTGAAAATGGTGAAATCTCTCATCTCTGCCGTTTTGTGTTTCAGTGGCGCATTCTTCATTTTTCCCACTGTTAAACTTGTTTGTAAATATGATGCGACATTGAAATCCAGGACTATTTACTTCAAAGGAAATCTGCACATATTATGTCTTTTTCTATTAGTATTAAGTGTTTTAGTATTTTTTTATTATTAGTATGCAGTACATACTGTATAGAATTATTATCTATGGATTTGGGATGCAGCTTATGGTTCACACTAAGTTTGCGCATTCACACAAAGTAAAATCAACAATAAAATAAAGTGTCATAGAAAGCAGAGTGAGCCTCATAAAGGTTTCCACATAAAATTTAAATAATTTCAAACACCTGTCTGAAAGTGAGCACAGAAGGTAGAGCTCCCTGTATTAGCCATTGTTGCTCACAACATAGGTACCTACTCGAATTTTTCCTTAGCATGGCCCTCAGTCTCAGAGCGTCCACAAATGCCTGAAAAATACTAGAAATATTTCTCAATTGAAGTTCTGTGGTTGAAGCGAAGAAATAAGGAAAATAATTTTCTTTTCTTTTCACTTACACGAGGAAGCAGAGCATATTTTCTCTTTGCAGCGTGGCTTGTCAAACGCAGGTGTAACTCATAACCTTGATTAGCTCTGCCCTGGCTGCTGTGCATGCTGGCGTAGTGGCAGAGCCGTCGTTACTGTGATTAGTTACACCTGTGCTCCTCCCGCCAGTACACGCCATTGGAAAGGTCTAAGCAGTGTCCGGTATTTTGTCAAAGTTTAGCTGTTTTCCAAACTGAATTCCCAGAGCAGATTCATAGATCCTGAGGTAGCTTTTTATTTTTCATTTTTGGATATTGAGTCACTTTTCTGTACAAAATGTATGAACAGTTGGAGATTAATACAGTTTTGAATCGCCACAAAAGCACAAAATAGCTAATATTAATAGTTGTATTAGTCAGGATAGCACCCTGCCAATATTCCTTTTACTGTAGAATCACAATGGAAGCTGGAATTGTTTGGAAAATCAATAAATCAACAGCTAAGTAGAGAAGTTGAAGGACCTTTTGGAGCAATTAGAGGCTGCAGTTGAGTAGGGAATAAAAGAGTAATGCTGGATCATTGAAGACCTATTTTCAACGGACCACAGAAGACTCTACTGAGTGGAGAGGAAAGGTCACACCAGACTTCAGCAGTATTGGTTTCCACTCTTACAGAAATCTTTCCATTTCATGGCTGCTTCAAATGACCAACCTGCAACCTGTTGCCTCTAAAAACAAGCTTATTAAAAAAAAAAAAGCTTATGTTAGGTTGGCTGGGAAACTACTGCTGAGTTTGTGAATTCATGGTCATACATCTTTGAAAAGCTGAACCAGCCTAGGCTCTGCAGTTTGAAGTGTTTGTGTGTGTGTGTGTGTGTGTGTGTGTGTGTGTTTTTGTGTGATTGATCGGGAAGTCAATTAAGGAACGATTTAGAAATAGACAAGGCAGCGAGGGGTAAAATGAAACTCATTCACCTAAATACCACAAATGACTCTCTTGCTGGAATTGGCTTATCCTCTGATACCAAGCAAAATTGGATTTCTCAGACAGTTTCCTCCCTTGACAGACAGTATGGGCTCATCCATCAATACGCACCCCCCTCCACCCATCCCCCCTTTGTGTAAAAGACACTCTCTCTTATCCTTTGTGTACCACCTTTCAGCTTACAAATCAATATCCAATTTTTTTTTTCCACTCTCAGTTCCTCACTACCTCTCAGGGTTGCTCCTTGAACTGGTCTTTTTCCATTTTATTACTTACAAGTAGCTTTCTGTAACTAGCTGAACTTCCCACCTCCACCTCAAGGAACATGCTGTTCCATGTCAGATCTGGAGAAATCAATAACTGAGCTGGAGCCAGAGGGTCAGGCGAGTCAATGCTAAACCTCTTATTCTAATCCTAACATAGGGTCTGTTATGGATAACTTGTTTTCCGTTATGGTTCCTCAAAGTGCTCACGTGAGCTTATTCATGCATTGTAAGAGAGGGAATATTGCAGTCAAAAGTTTATTAATGAGACAAATGAAAGCTTGTTCTTTGTGCGCTGTATGGCTCTTAAAAAAGATTTTATCTGCCTATTGTGCAATTCATTTAAAGAGGATTATACAGAGTCTAAATTATAACCATAGTAGAGTAAACTCACTTGAGAGATAAAAGCAGAAGTAGGGCTACGCTGGATCAACACTTTGAGTTATAGAGGCTCTGGTGGTGATTATCAGTTATATCAAGCCCAATACTGATAACACAACTACTTGACCACCAATATGTAAACTTCTGTCCTGTGTAATGATACTACACAGTATAAACAGCACTTACTGTACCCAAGCATGCAGACACACACATAGCACTAATTCCCCTGGGACAGGTTCAAATAGAGTTCATATTACAGTGGTGCTCGAAAAGAATAAATGGGCTCAGAAAATAGGACGTGAGCAGCATCTCTGTGATCAGCACTCATGATGTTATGTTGTATTTAGTCCACTTGGTAAACTCTGGGAGGAACATGATTAACAAGCACTTTTTTTTCTTTGGTCAAGGCTTTGCCAGGCTGTCTAAGTCTGTGCTGATGTGACATTCCAGTTTAATCAGTCTTAAATGAAAAAAAATGAAATCAAATTTACTTAATCTGGGCAAAAAACACACCACTAAATCAGATTTAAGCAGTAATTGATTTCAGAAAGTATCATCAAAACGTGGTATTGAAGAAGTATGACATCAGAGCGTCTGACGGACAGGAAACCTAACAAAAAAAAATGTCTCGCTGTCATCGGTCTCAACAGCTACGCCCTCCCATTTTTCTCCCATGTAATTTTACAAGTCGGTGTACAAAGGTCAACAGGTCAAGGAAATCATCATACAATCTTGTCACATCTTAGCAACTGTAATGCAACTTCCAGGCTTGCAGACATCTACGCAGCCATGGTGAAGCAACTGAAATGAATTATACTTTTGGCCCTGGAAAGTACCACATAGTTCCTGAATTAAATTTATGCATCAAAGACATTTTCCTCCCTTTTTTTTTTTTCTTTTTTAAACAGTCACCCACCGAACGCTCTCTATATTTGCTTCCAAGTATCTATCAATACAGCCATTAGGAGTTTAACATAATTCTGAGCTTTTGCTATTTAAGCTTGGAAGTTTATAAAGAGACCATTCAGTTTAAGTTGCAGCCAGGGCCCGAGTGGCTTGTGACAGTTTGGTGAAAGGTGTTGCGTGACCTAATGGTGATCATGCTACAGAATTAATGCTCTTATGAGATGTAAACAGCATCTGCATACCAACACAATGAAGCCTAAGCTGATTACAAGTCACACTCACTGCAACCCTGACAGGCAACGAGGAAAGTCTTAGGACGAAAGCCTCTCATGCTTCAAATTTACTTCAAAGTTGACCCCAACTAGGTCAGAACTGAAGGGAGTGAGGATTACTTATGTATGGAAAATTAAAGAAATAATCCTTACTTCACATCCATATGGAAATGTGTTGATTTTGCTCTGCTATTATCTTTGATTTTTAACTTTGGGATTTTCCCTTGTTATACTTAATAAAACGTTCTTGACATCTAAGAATTTACTGGCAAACCAAAAGTAAAATTCAAAACGATGCATCTTTCATCACTTTCAATATGACATATTACATTTAAAATGATTATTTCTTGATATAAACAGTCGTATTGTTGCTGACCAAAAGTGACAATCCATTACAGTGCACAGCTGTGCAAATCCCAGTGTGTCTTTCACCAGTCTGAACATGTCAGATTTTACTATTTTCGTGTAAACAGAGCTGTGTTGTTTCTGGCTGTGGTATATTTTAATTTTGAGAAGTATGCCAGTGTTACAGAGAACTGTATAATTGTACATGAGTGCGGTTTAAGCCCCAGACAGCTATCAAAAACATTCCAGAGATTTCTAGTTTCTTTTTCTATATACTGTAGCAGCAAAATGATAAATCAGGGAGTTTTCTTTTTTTTCTTTTGCGGAGGCGGATAAATCAGACCCAAAATGCTCATACTGATTTGCAATATCACAAAGAAAGGAATGTGTGTATTAATATCTTGCAGTCTACAGAGATAAAAAAGAAAATTAAAAATAGGTCTCTAAATGAAAACAACATCAGGTGCTCTGGAGCACAGACAAAATGCTGTAGCTGTGACTGAAATGTTATCCTGAGGTTTTTTTTTTTTTTTTTTTTTCTCTCCTCACTTCCAGAAAAAGAACATCAGTGTTTTGCTGAGTCTCGGCATGCTGGCTTCCTGGGGAGTGCTTCTGCTGTCAGCTCGTCTCTATTGGATGGGCAACAAGCCTCCCAACTTCTCCAACTCTGACAACCCTGCAGCTGACTCGCCACACTTCCTCACGAGAACGCTAACGTTCCTCCACCTGCCCGCCGCCAATGCCTGGCTCCTGCTTTGCCCCGACAAGCTCAGTTTCGATTGGTCCATGGACGCCGTGCCCTTGGTCAGATCCTTGGCTGACTGGAGGAACCTTCACACTGTTGCCTTTTATGGTGGATTTATCTTTCTGGCTTTGTTTGGCCTTCGTGGTCACACCTCCAAAGCCAAGGAGACCAATGGGAAAGCCCATGTTACTAATGGGAAATCAATCACTAACGGGAATGGTTTCCATGCTCCTGACACAAACCATAACACAGACCAGGGGCCGCCAAAGACCACCCTGAACGGGTCAGCTGGACTTCACCACTGTCCTCCACGGACATCCCTGCCCCCTACAGAAAACCTAGTGCTATTTTCATTAAGCATCCTGTCAATGCCTTTCATCCCAGCCACCAACCTATTCTTTTATGTAGGTTTTGTAATTGCAGAGAGGGTCTTATACATTCCCAGTATAGGCTTTTGTTTACTGGTTGCTGCTGGTGCAAGAACCTTATATGTCAGACTGAGGACTAGAGGCTGCAAGGCCTTACTGTTGTGTCTCTGTATGGGACTAGTGCTGCTGAATGGACTCCGAACTGTTCAAAGAAACAGGGACTGGAGCGATGAGGAGAATCTCTACAAGTCTGGGATCAGTGTAAATCCTGCCAAAGGTAAGAGAAGGGTTCCAGGTGTCAATGGGGAGTGAATTCTTTGTCAGATTCTTGTTTAATTATACATTGATTTAAATATGATAAATATTGATTTATATATTGATTAAATTCAATATGTACAGGGGTTTTGCTGCAACAGCCTTTCTTGGACTGGTATGACCAGTAGCTAGCTTATAGTGGCTAATGTTAGCTAATTTTGGTAAACTTTTAGATATTCCTGTACAGCTGATATTAGGGTGTCAGTTTGCCTTTAATTAGTTTGTTCTTTAATTCCCTAACTTAAGGTGCCCTGTGGAGGTTTTGACCACTGGCAATGTCTTTATGAGTGATTACTGGCTTGGCTCGTGAGGACGCACAACACTATAGACATTCTCTATGGTGGTTTCACATTATTTCACTGACATTAAAAGCATGTAAAGCAGTAAAACCATGTATACAAGTAAATGGCAATTATTTATGATTTAGATAGCTGGTTGCAGATTATTTTGGCTAAATGACAGCAACAACAGTATTTTTTTAAATGAAAACCAACATTGTGTTTTTCCACTGAAAGTGCAACTTTTGACTGACACCTCTCCCGTAGCCTGGGGAAACTTGGGGAACGTACTGAAGAACCAAGGCAAGATGGCAGAGGCGGAGAAGGCGTACAGAAACGCTCTGCACTACCGAGGGAACATGGCTGACATGCTGTATAACCTGTAAGTGTTGGAGATGCCCGTTCCGCCTCCTCCTTCCTCCTGTTTGCAAAGTCTTGACACAAACGAGTTCTGATTCCTCCCATCCATCACTTGAGATGGCAGCGGCAGAACAAGAAAGGCTGAGAGAAAGAACGGAGAGAGGAGAGTGACAGACGAGAAGGCGAAAAACAAAAAATAGATCTAATACAGGAGGAAAGATGCAAGTGAGACACAGAGCAAGGCATGATGCAAGAGTGAGGCAAAGAGGAAGTAACTTTGTGTCCCAGGTGGCTCTCCTTCTACCTTCTGCTACTTATTTGATTAGTCGTGGTTTGAAGGGCTTGTGGGAGAACACAAAGCCACTTCCAATCCTGCAACGCAAGGTGTCAAAAGCACCAAACCCTCACAGCAGACCCGTGTCCCCTGCTCTCATGCTGACACTGTTTTTTCTCCCCAGTCCTCTCTTCCCTCTCAAGTTACGAGTGTCAGGAAGCTGGCAGAGCAACATAGAGAGAAAGAAAAACCGAATGATGGGGTTTTTTTTTTTTTTTTTTTTTTGGTGTTCTTTAAAAAACAGAGTTGCTATTTGAACATGATGGATGGTATATTGGGGTAATGCTTTGGTATTTTTGGTAAGGGATGTAGAAGCTGCTGTGTTTTTATTTCTTAAAAATCAATTTGACTTGCTGTAATTTTGGTCAAATCTCGCTTTTGCCTTCACAGCTTTAAAACAGCAAGACAAATCCTCTGCTCTGCCGTCGGTGGTGTTGTAAAATGTCTCATATTTTTGCTTTTATTTTTGTGTGTGTATATGTGTGTGTGTGTGTGTGTGTGTGTGTGTGTGTGTGTGTGTGTGTGTGTGTGTGTGTGTGTGTGTGTATCAGAGGTTTGCTGCTGCAGGAGAATGAGCGTCCTGCTGAAGCACTGCATTATTACAAACTGGCCATTGGGAGTCGGCCAACACTGGCATGTAAGTAAACTCCAAAAAACAAAAGAGAGAGAGATTTTGTAGCTGATACATCAAGTGGTCAGGAAGAGGGAAAGAGTAATCGGCGATTAGATGTTCTCACATGTTACTCTGGTTTGGCTGAGTTTTTGTTTGGATTAATTAGATATGAGCTAAGGATCTTTTATTGGATCACCATCGTGCTCCAATTTTGATGGTGAATTACACGTTCTTTTGTCACTCGGACATTCAGAAGGCCGTATTCAGGCCATTTCAGCTTGAAGGGGAAATGATGAGATTCAATGTAACGCTCGAGTGCTCACATGTCATTTACTGTAGCAAGGAGAATTTTCTGTGAGAGGGCAGGTCTCCACTCTGCTTGATAACCTTCAGTTCTTCCTAGCTTCCCTATAGCTTAATCTCTCTTCGGCCTAATTTATTTTCTATTTCTTTTTCTTACTTACTTTTCTAGTGGTAATTTTAACTGCCTTTGCCCTTTTGTCTTCTTCCTTTTGGCTATATTATTGCATGTCCATCTTCCCCAACTATCCACTGTATAAAGACCTTTCCCTGTTCTTAAATACTCAATTAAACATTTTTATTGATATATCATATATTGATATTTATCAATAAGTTTGAGTTGTGCATGAAACAGCATTCTTGTGTTAGTAAACTGACCATAATTCAATAAAAAAAAAAAACCTTTAAAGCCTCATAAAGCTAGATTTAGTTGGTGTCTGGTGTCAGTGAATGTGCAAGCAACAGCAGGTTCTAATGTGCTTGTGTCTTTGTTTTGAATGTTTTTTTTTACCCATCATGTTTTACCATCATCTCTCTCTCTCTCTCTCTCTCTCTCCGTCAAAGCGGCCTACTTGAACACAGGAATCATCCTGATGAACCAGGGCAACCTGGAAGAGGCCAAACGCACCTTCCTTACTTGTGCCGACATTCCTGATGAGAACTTGAAGGACCCCCACGCCCACAAGAGCTCCGTCACCAGCTGCCTGTACAACCTAGGAAAACTGCTCCATGAACAGGGCCAGCAGGAGGTTAGTGTTTGTAGTTCGCAGGACCAGCAGCTGAAATGAAAGTGTCAGACTGGGAACAAAATACTCCATGATTTAACCACTTATCTCTGATGTCAGACTAAAACCTCTGTGATTTAGGTCTGAGAGCGCAACTGTGTAAATAGTGAGGCTTATTTTGCACAAAATAAAATTCAAAGCCTGCATTATGCTGACACTAAACCAAAACTGGACCTGCTAAGTTCACCGTTTTTCCCCTACTGCAGGAGGCCCTGTCTGTTTATAAGGAAGCGGTGCAGAAAATGCCCAGACAGTTTGCACCACACAGCCTTTTCAACATGATGGGTAAGTCACTGTCAGAGCCTGTTTCACCCTGAATCTGTTTGTTTGAAATACCCCTGCTGCAATTGTACGATTCAAAATTCACTACCTTGTTGATACCTGCTTTGAAATGTTAATTTGATGCATTTTGATGAGGTGACACGACCACATGGTGCATGTAATTAAATTTGCATCAGCTGTGAGCGTTGTGCTTTTATAACAACAGTGTGGTCCTGGGTCAAGTTTGGCCTGAGCTTCAGTGATGAATCTTACATGTTTGTTTCCATTTCAGATGTTGCTCTTCCACTTTATCTGAGCTTTGAATTGAATTAAACAAATTGACATGAACTCGCTGCCAAAAAAAACCTTCAGAGGACTTGAACCACCTGTTGGATTTCAGCACCGAGGCTCAGAAATGTGTGGACAGACTTTGTGTCCTCTTGAGGAGAATTGAAGCTAATCCATGTAATAAATCACATCCCTCTCTTTGTTATTGTAACGCTAATTACATTATTGGAAGCTCATCCTGACGGCATAGTTGAGATTGCAGGGAGATGTCTGCATGGACTCCTCGGACAAGCCGAAGGAGAAGAGGAAGTGTGTTTTGTCAGATGGAGGGAGGGGTTGAAGGAGGGCAGTGTTTATATCAGAGTGATGTCCAGGGGGATATTTGTTAAAGCTTGTGTCGTTTTTACCCCAGGGGCTAACAGCGTGTCGTTAGATCAAACAAAATCTCACAGGGTTTCAAACACAACAATTGTTCTTTCAGAGAAAACGGTGTTTGGGGTTTATTCAGCATGTGAGGAATGCAGAGTTCAAGGCACTTTATCTGTCCTGCACCTGTTAGAAAACACACTGTTAATAATAACTATTTGTCCGTGCACCAGGGAAGGGAGAGTCAAATAAGAAAATCAAATATTTTAACATGAATAAACGTTTTTTATTAATTAAAAGATAAGAAAAAATTATGTCAGTGAGCAGTATGCCGATAATAAAATGCATAAAGAAAAAACAGCCATAGTTCACAATTCTAAACAGGATATTGCAAATTTAGTCTTTTGGTTTTTTAATCATTATTACAAGAAAAAAAAAAAAATCTGATGTGCGATCTGTTTCAGGAGAGGCCTACATGAGGCTGAACAGGCTGGAGGAAGCAGGCCACTGGTACAGAGAGTCCCTCAGGGCCAAGCCTGACCACATCCCTGCCCACCTCACTTATGGCAAACTCCTGTCCATCATAGTAAGTCCAATTACACACACACACACACACACACACACACACACACACACACACACACACACACACACACACACACAGAGAGGAAGAAGCATGAAACAAGACCGAGCATTGTCTTATTAACGATTGCCGTGGTTAACTACCTGGTGGAGTGTAATTAAAGGGGGCCTGAAGTGGCAGAGTGGAGTGATGAATAATGCATATTGAGTGACTTATGGGACATTGCAGCAAGGTGAAGCAATCCTATCGATTCCCCAGCGGAGCCTGAAGACCTGCGATAATTGTTATGAGGTGTGAGCTTCTGACTCTGAAAGGTGCATGCTAAACAAACGCCCCTCTCCCCGGATCAGACGTCAAGCAGGAACTCTGCTGCATTCATGAATAAAGTGTTTGACCTCTAGCACCACTAGTCGAATAGATGAGAGGAGGATCACTCTGTGTGAAATGAGAAATTAAGACAGAAATGTTGCATTAAACACCTCTTGGGTGACCTTGGATCGACCCTGATCCAGGACTGACGCCAAACAGCTAGAAAGGAGCTTCATAAATTCATGTCTGATGTCTGAAGGTCGCGGTCATGGGGAGTTTTGTCTGGTGTAGATGAAAGCTATCTCTCTGCGATTGGATGAGTTCCAGGTTATGTGTGTGTTTTTCTGTCCCTCACTGTGTCTGTATATGTATATATGTGTGAGTGTCAGAGAACATCAAGGGCACACAAGTTTGCCCAACTTCTCCCAAATGTTCTTTCTTCTTTTTTTTTCTGCAGGAAAAACTCACACTTCCTGTCCACCCACCGCCTCTCCCTTTCCATAAAAACAAAAACACATTTATGTGACAGCAGATGTGTTCACAGCTGAGTCAAGTTTAGATGTGGGAGCTGAACCGGGTGCCCTTTTGCAACCTCTCTAGAGATGTTTGACCCCTTTGCTTCCACAGCCTCGGGTACTGAGGGGAAGACGCAACCAACCTGCTGCGCTGTCCTGTGACACACTCGCAGCTGCAACCTTCATGGGCTTTAAACCTTAGTTCTGATCATTTCCCGTCTTTGTTGAAAGATTTGAAGATATACATAGCACACACACACACACACACACACACACAAGCCTAAAGCACAGGCTCAGATTAGAGTCGCCCAGTGTGGCTGGACATCTGCTGTGCTCCCTCAGGCTCGGGGCTCCAGATCCATGCAGGGCCCTGACTCACAGAGAGGCCCCCCTCCACTACTACAGGGCTTAAGGAACAGGAGATTGGATGGACCCTGGACAATGGGCCAGTGGACAGACTTATAATGCAATTACTCTGCTTCCTTATTGAATAACTCCATCAGCTACGTTTTTGGCTGTCCTGCCGAAGTCAATCAACAGCACAGGCATGGGGAGGAAAGGTCAAACTGAAGTCTTGTACTGTGGTTCACCCCAACATGTGCTGTAGTGCTGTTTGGCCAGTCAACAGTAAGCTGATTTATGCGTTTAACCTCAGCTTTGTATCTAGATACACTCAGCACTAATGCTAATCGCTGCCTCTCATTGTGGAGGACTGCTTAGTAATTCAAAAACAGAAGACTACATAGGGCTTTAAAAAACGGAATCTGACTTTTCATGAGTCTATTAAATGAGGATTGCACCAGCCGAACTGGACTGAGCAACTCTACTCTCAGTTCTGATGGATAGCCGGGGAAAAGGTTTAATTGAATGTAAAGAGAAAAGAGCCAAAGAAAATGTGAAATAAGCCATACAGGCCCAATATTCCCTCATTCATTTAGAGCGATTGTGGGCACGGGAAAAAGGTAATCAAGCAAACCTAATATGCCCAGTCCTCTCATTTCTTGTTGCATGGCAAGTCCAATATGGCAATGTGGAAGCAATCAGTGCTGAAGCATGAAAGAAAAGAGGTGGAGAAAACTGAGCCTCATGCATAGAAGCAATATCTTGCTCAGGTTGGTTGCAGGTGCGCGCGCGCGCACACACACACACACACACACACACACACACACACACACACACACACCTACACCTTAGAGGTTTTTCTTTAAAGGACAGGCATGGGAGGAGGGTACTGTTTTCTTTATGAGCATCAGGTTCCTGCTGAGACTTAACAGCAGGGTTACCATGCCTCAACTGATGCATGTCGGTGCACAATTCATAGCAGATACAGTAAAATATCAGGTGTCGCAAGATGCTCAGCTTTACAGTATCCAGCCATACAATATGTTCTTCTTATGTTATACAGTATAATTTCCAGTATTATTTCATAGTCACACTTGGCTCAGGAGTTTACTACTACAACTATACATATACATATACTTGCAGAAACGGTCCTGAATCTAAGAAACACTTTAACGCCTGAGAATTAGGTGCAAAGTTGTTTATTGAGAGCAGTCCTGGTGCACACCTGGACACCACATCCCTTTTGGTCCAAGGTTGGTGGAGGTCTCGACTTGAGGTCTTACACCACCTCTTTAGCCCTACTCGGTGTTGGCCTTCCCCTCCTTGTCATCCAAGCATCTGGTTCTGAGTTGTGATGGGTGCTTTGAATCTGGTATATCTCTACTGTGCATGGATTGAGTGTTCAAGAAAAATGTGTAGGTCAAAAAAGTGCCATGTGTCATCTCTAAAAATCTTCTCACAAAAGTGAAATATCAGGTGTAAACAGTGATTTCTTTTTTCAATCAGGGGCAGAAGACAGAAGCAGAGAAGTACTTTCTGAGAGCTGTTCAACTAGACCCGACAAAAGGAAACTGCTACATGCACTACGGTAAGAAGAGATTATAGACATTGTAAACCTTTTTTAACAAAGCCCGTGTGAAAATGAACATTCAAATCTGAAAAATATGGACGTCTCTATCCTCAGTAATGTCTCATGTGCTTTACAGAGCAATGAAAATTTAATTTAAAGTCATTCAATATATGTATTATGTAAACCTGTCACTGCTTTTTATCACGTTTCCTAAAAAAAATGATTTTGGAAATGCCCTGTCATTTAATTTACTGTTGGTATCGGTGCTGGGAGTGTCGGAGCTGTCTCACGCTTTGCAGATGGCGGCAGACACACGTACAAACAGGCATGTATGCTATGTTTATCTGAGTGAGGAGGCAGGATCAGGATACACTGTTTACCATTCGTAACACATGATACCACGTTCCTCCTGCGCCGTTGTTAATTCTGCGTTTCATATCATTGAGGAGGAACAGGCTTCTTGCCACTCCATGTCGCTATCTCCAGGATATTCATAGGAAATGAAATCTGTCCTCTCTTGCTGAAAGCACTATTGTGCGTTGTCCCTTTCTCTTCTTCCTTATCTCTCTCCATTCCTCCTGGTGCTTTCTCTGCGCTCATATCTTGGGTTTGGAGTTTAGTTTTCTCCCTGGCGAGGGGTGCCTTGCTGTTTTTGGACCGAGCTGTTTCCCCTTCTTACGGTCTCTCCCTCTCTCTGCCTATCTGACTATTTTCTGTTTTTCTGTGTTATCTTGTAGCTTCTTGCTATAGGTGATGTTTATTTGGTCTGGTCCTCTCCTTTTATCGCAAATCTGGCTGCTTTAGCTACACTAGGTTCACTGGATGAGCTCCAGGTGTGAGTGTGTAAAGAGCGATGATATCTGTCCACATTACAACACAGCGGATGCGCACACAAAGAGGTACACATGAGATCGTGCAAGGAAGTGAGGACACTGAGGGTGATAGCTGAGGCAAGGCCCCCTTTCCTGCCATTGTTCACAGTAACACATTTTGATGCAAACTGTCCCTCATACGACCCGGTTCTGAATAGTCGGCTTTGGCTGCACCCAGTCAAAAGCTTTCAGTATAAGAAAGCCAACGGACACACACCTCAGTGGAGCCTCCCCACATTCCCCTCATCCCACATTCAGTAACATCTGCGGCCGGGCTCGCCTGTTAATTTATAGCCACTGCGGCAAGCACTCGTGGGTGCCACACCAGGTGGCCAGACTCCCACAGGAAAACACATGAAAATACCTCCGTCTCCTCTGTGATCGCAGCCGCTGCCCAACAAAACAACAATCCTTCGCTCTCTGACTGTCTCACTTCTCCCTCGCTTTCTCTGCCTCCTTTTTTGCATTTCCTGTGGTGCTCGTCCCTTTCACCACTTCCATTAATCTTCCTTTGTTTTCCTGTCATCCATCTTTGCCTGTCGTTGCTTTTGTTCCCTTGAATACCACTTCTGTCAGTTTGTTATAACACAAGTCTAAAACTAATATGTTTAATATTTTTTATGAATCTTTTTCTTAGCACAAAAAAGCAAACAAAACACCTCTATTTATAAGGAACTAAGACTGTGAGTCTATGGCCATGCTAGCACCTCTATCTTTGAACTAAATGCTAATATCCGCATGCTAATATTCTCACAATGTCAATGCTAACATGCTGATTTTCAGGAAGCATAGTATTTACCATCTTAGTTTAGTGTGTTAGTATGTTGCTAAAGCTAATGTTGAGATATTTCAGTCTGGACTAAAGTGGTGGACTGACTAACAAACCAACAGGCTAACAGACTACCAGCCCTAAAACCATGTAACTAGCATGGCTAAAAAACAAACAAACTACTAAACAGAACTTCTACTGCACCCTGGTAACATGCACACTTCCTGTTTCTCCAGGTCAGTTTCTGCTGGAGCAGTCTCGTCTTGGCGAGGCTGCAGAGATGGCAGAGAGAGCTGCGGAGCTGGACAGCTCAGAGTTTGATGTGGTCTTCAGTGCCGCTCACATGCTAAGGTTGGCTAAACCGCTGACATACAACAACACCGCTTACAAATGGAGTTTCCCTACTTGAAAAAGCATGCCGCGCAGAAAATTGACTGAGTGTTTACTTCAAGAAATTGTTGTGGTTCTTGAAATCCAGAGTTTGCTGCTGTGCTGCTTCACAATTTGTGGGGTTTATTCTGTACCTCTGCCATTTCATAACCATCTTTGAAATATAAATTATACTAGCATTATAAAATATAGTAAATGTCCTCTCCTTGGAAATAGCTGCCATAAAAGCTAATATGTATTACATATATAAACAGAAATACAGTTTCAGTCCATCATGGTGATGTTTCACTGTGGGGATTGTAAAGAAACCATAGGAGAATTTCCCCTTAAAGTTTGGCAAGCACGTGCACAGACATCTTATAAGTCTTAAAAAGTGTCAAAAGAGACTGGAAATGTCCTCCACTCCCGGCAACTGAGGGGAATATTGGAGCAATATGCCTTAATTCCTTTTTGCTCTACATATCTGGAAAAGTCATTACTGCTCTCTAGCATCCACCATGAAAGCAACACCACAGAGGATTTGTAAAAAGTTAAAAGTCTCAGGGTTTGGCTGAGGTCTGCTCTTGGAAACATTAGGAGTAAATCTAAATGACAGATTATTCCGCTGTGTTCTGGTCTGACTGCTGAGAATCTCTGTGACATGAATCCAAACGGATTAGGATTAGGGTTTAATAAATGCGACACACACCTGTCATTAACTGGATTTAAGGATAAAGCTGCTTCACTGATAATAAAGGGAGCTAGAAATCTTGGCTTCTTTTTAAGTGCAAATTTTTACATTGACTGCTCACAAACAGGATGAAAATGTAATGGGCCATGTAAATACAGTGATGGTGATGTGCTGAGTGATTCAACAATATCTATTTATTTTTTATTGCATGTTTAAGATGTTTAAGATTTCTTTTAACCTGACTTCCTGACTCTTTGTTTAGAGTTGATCAAATCTAATGTACGGAGCAGATTAACTGTTGGCTAATGTGGTGAATCGTTGCCCCAAAATGAACTGTAAACTGCATTATCAGCTATTTCACAGCTACTTACCAAAGAAATGAATCACTTGACGCTGTTTCCTAATGGTTCTGTTAGGAGCTAAAGTATTTTACAAGCTCATTTCAAAAACATTTAAACATTGCTGCAGTCAAAAAATGAGCTGTACCACCCATCGGCTACCATATTACAGTGTGTACCTGCTAGTTTATTCAGAGACTACTGAATAAGATAAGTCCATGTTTTTAGCTTTGTCTGCAGGAACAAAGAGTAAGATAATGTCATGATTAGAAATTAGACACAAATTGGCCAAAAGGATATGAAATCTGTCAAGATATTAAACGGTTTGATGTGAAACAGTTGTATGTTAATAGTAATAATAACTCTTAGAATTTGATTTCATTAGCTAGTCAATAAATATGCAATAAAAATGATATCATGATTTAAAGAAAATAATCTATCACTATCCATGCATCATGGTGTGTAAAGTATAATTATTTTGGACATGAATATGCCTTCTAGGATTACTCTTGCACATTTTGAATCTTGTTGATTGTTGCAGTTACCTGCTAAATAAGATACTAATTTTTTATATTATGTTTAGCTATATTATGTTATGTAATCTGTTATTTAAAGAGTTAGTCCCATTGATATTGACAAACACACAGAAATGCAAAGCAGACAAGAGAGATGGTTTCACGTGAAAGAAAATGTGGCAGTGTGAAGTAGTCAGGCAGTTCTTTTTTTCAGTAGAGCCACCTTCACATACAAGACACACTGGTGAGTCAGAAATTTATCTCCTGTGATAAAGCCTAATGCACTGTAGGGAAGAGGCTTTAAATGAAAACAATATGCTTTATACAACTTTGGTTAACATGCAGTGAATCTGACTATTCCAATGAAAATGAACAGTAACATCACCAATTAACACAGTTAGTGAACGGCTAACTGTAATTAAAGTAATTCATGTGATTAGTTGTACTGTACAAAATGAATGAGTACAATTATCAGTCGTTTTTAGTAGTGCAGTATTATTCATATAAATTGAGTTATTACGTGCAGATTTTTTACTCTCCCTGCCTGCCCTCTGTTCTTCTGTCTCTTCAGGCAGGCCAGTCTAAATGAGGCAGCAGAGAAGCAGTATGAGCGAGCAGCCAGCCTCAGACCAGATGTAAGTACCTGGACTGGTGAGCCTGTTAGCACTTATCATGGAAATGCACACACACACACGCACACACATACATGCACACACACACGCATGCATGCACGCACACACACACACACGCACGCATGTACGCACGCACGCCTTCACTGTAAATTCCATTTACAACATACTATGTATTACCCATCATTTTGACATTATGTTATAGTGCTGTTGTTCCTGGCGAACAGTGATAGAGCTGAACTGAATATAAAATGGAAACTGTGCATAGTTCACGGCTGTGAACCGGTGCCTCGATGTGCTTATGCAAACACCAACATCCCAAAGAGAAATGTGGTTACTGTCACACATTCGGCTTCAGAGTACACACTTGATCATCACAGTGTAGTTAAACAGACAGAGCCTTATGCGATACCATGTCAACACATGCGGTTGAGGAAGTTGGGGGGCTATTATGTCCTGTTTCTGCCTTGTATGAATCAGTCACTTGAAAGAAAAAGGGTGCGTGGACCGGTCTGGGAGCGGCTAATTTAGAGTCATAGAAACCCCTGTGTTTTCAGACAAGACTGAGAAGGAGCTTCCTGCACTCATTTGTCATGTTAATCTGCCTAGTGACGGTCTGCTCTGTGATTTATGTTGCCAGTTCAGTCAGGAGAGAGAATTAGACTTTCATCTTCATGCCCTTCACTGGGGTAACCAGTGTTATATTGCCACCCCCTGTATAGCAGCGTTTCCAAACTTTTTTTTTTTTTTTTTTTGTCTGACGTAACCCCACAGCCATCCTGTCAGATGAACTCAAGCACCCCTTCACAGCCCTCATCTTCCAATGTGTTCTTTTCAAATTTATTCTAAACTGGATGTTATTTAACACTATTAAAGTTTATGAATTAAGAAATGATCTTAAGGATTATTTCAATCATTTATCCATTACTTTGCTAGCTAGCTTTAACAGTTTATCCTTCCTTTCTAGTTTGCTAACTAGCTTTCACACACTCTCAATGCTACACACTGTGTTCTGGCATTTATTTCAATTTTCTTCAAATTAGTGGAGCTATTCTACAATTTCTCCACGTACCCCCAACTACACTGCGAGTATCCCCCTGGGGATAAATGCTGGTTGGGATCACTGCTTTATAGTATCTGGCTCTTTTTAGATAAGGTCTGCCTGTCTGTTCATATCCCATTTAAGCCTTAAAAGAGTAAAACATAGAGGAGAAGAATGCTGGTTGTCCATTTTAATTTGGAAAGCTCTGTGTTTATATTTACTTCTGTGAAAAATAAGGTACCTCAAAGTCACAGTCATTATAATTCCGTCTGGAAGGCTTCATGTGCACATTCAGACACTCTGAAGGTTTCTCTTGTCATTTGTAACAAGTAAAGCGCCTCTTGTCTTTGACATTTTCCCTGCACACGTCTGCTTAGTGAATGACAGTCTCTCAAATATCAACTTAATCCAGCAGCTTTCAGGTCATGAAAGATTCAGCGCTGGCTCTACGTGCTGAGAAAGGCAATAATCTTGTGCCTCCAGAGGAAGGTGCCAGGGAGTTTTTCATTTTACACAGACTGAAACACTTTATTGACAGCACTCGGAGCTTCATCCCACATATAACTGTGTTGTCTGAGCAGAAGAGGCAAAGTGGAAAATGAGCAGTTGGTATTCAGCATGTTGGTCATGATGAGCTCACATTGGAATAACAGTTTTGTTTTTTAGTTTAAAGTTATTAATGCTAAATATTTTAGTCTTGGTTGATTAAGCAACACCTGTGGTTACCGTGGTAACAGCAAGTGTGGTTTAATACAATAGCAAAACAGTAGAAGAGCAAACGGGTGTGTCTCTGTTTACAAAGCAGAAAAAAAAAACACACTTTAATGAAGTCAGTCAAAAGTAATTGCAAATGAGATCTGGAGTCATGCAGCACACGACGGCAACAAGCAGGGCATGGTAAACTTGGTTCCCGCGCTGAGGAGTGTGCAGGTGTGCAGACTGTCACCTGCAGCTCATCATCTAACAATCAGTTGAAAGCTTTTAATTTGAAGCAGCAGCAGTAACTTGGCACAGTGTCAAGAGAGAAAGCAATAAACAAAATAATTCTGGATTATATACGGACTCCACCACTAACAATGATAACTACAATACAGGGAGGTAATTCCAGAATGTAAATACATGACCATTATTACTACCAATATTTTTATTCTAACTTAAGCTGGTGTGTTTATGGTCCACACTGGCTCATAGGGCAGGGTGCATCTCAAAAGCTGAAGATCAGAGGCAGATCTTATCATAAAAACACTAAATAATACATAGAAATACTGTATATCCAACTCACTGAAGGTCAAGAGCTTACATCTGTTTCATCTCTGCGAACAAGCCCGACCCAACCTCAGAAGTAATCTCAGTCAGAAGAGACACACGGAAAAAAAAAAGAATTACTGACTTATGCTGGCTGCCTTCTTATATACACAGAACACATGTAAACATGTCTCCATTTTTAATGTCCCCTGATCCCTTCTGGTGTGATTTAGTCCAGATTGTGTATTGTGTCTCACTCAGTTGTTTAGAATGACAAAGGGACCTTCATTTATCTGGCTTAGTATGTCTCTGCTGCTAACAAAGCTCCTCAGTGGTTAAAAAAAAAAAAAAAATCAGAGCAAGGTTTTGAAGTGCTTTGAAATGAAACTGCTTAATACATTCATTTGTTGCACTAGGTGAGGAAAAAAAATGAAAAAGGAATGATAGTACTGTGCAGCAGCTCCTCCCACTGTAAAACTGCATTAATTCATTAATTTTCCAGCATCTTTTGCTGGAAATCTTCCATCTCCAAATGCATTCATTTGTCACATTAGATGAAAAAAAAAACAAACTCTCACCCTCACGGCTTGTCTTTTAACACTGCTTAAGAAGTCGAATGTAGACGAGTGTAACATCAGGGTTAAGAAGAGACGAACACTTGTGATGGTGAAGACAAAATCTGTGAATTAGTTGCCAAGTTGCTAAGCATATGTCATGCAATGAGGACGCAGGGCTGGGAACAAGGCCAGGTCTTGGGGATGAGATGCAGATGACTTTTAGGATGACATTTGGGTGTGTTTGTTATGTCTTGCTGGGAGTCGTGTGTATGACCTGGATTTGATAGCTGGTAAAGTATTCAGGACCAGATGGTATTTTGTTAAATAGAACCCCAGAAACACAACTCTAAATGGGTTTGTTCATTCATATGATAAAAAATACTTAACACTCGCCCACACACAACCTGTAGCTACCTCTTTGTTCACTGCGGCAATGTCAAAGGATGTACTTTGTCTTTGGCCATGCCTGCTACTGTACTATGAGATTTCATTGGGGCAAAAATTGATGCATATTTGATTCTCTTAATCATAGGAAACATGGAGACTTAGCTAAAATGCATTAATGTCTCACATTACTGTGTTCAATGTCGAACTGAGAAGGGCAAGTTTAAAATAGTTCCCGAATGGATGAATTCAAGGTCAACACAGTTGCCACAAGTGATCCTGATACTCAACACCTCACATCTCTATAATTATAGCATTATGCACCACTCAGTCTCCTTTTCTACTGTTTGACCCTTTGCCCTCTCGTAGTACCCAGCTGCTCTGATGAACCTTGGTGCCATCCTCCACCTGAATGGGAAACTTCCCGAAGCGGAGGCCAACTACCTGCGTGCACTCCAGCTCAAACCAGATGATGTCATTACCCAGTCCAACCTGCGCAAGCTTTGGAACATCATGGAGAGGCAGGGACTCAGGACTAAGCATGGGCTTGGGACGCACAAGAGCGACCTTTGAACAGAGAGAGTCGCTGCACTGTTCCCTCAGTGGTGATGAAGCGTCCTGCAGAGAATGAAGCAGGAAAGAGCTGGAAGCTAAAAGCTCTCTGTACAAGACAGGAAAGACAACTCCTTTCGAGTTTGTGGCCTGTGATGCTTGTGGAAGACAGTTTGAGGCTCGGCACGTTTGGGATTGAAGGGGCAGGTTCAGCCAAACAATGCGTCACCATTGGTACTATACGATGGCTCAAACTACTAAAACTAATGTCATCTTTTGTATAGCATTTTATCATGTGATGCTCAGTTAAATTATACAGTGAAGTCAAAGGCAAGTAACTGCAACGTCCAAAAAAAATACGTTGAGATTGAAGATCTTAAATATGAGCTATGATGGAAATCTTGGGTTTTAGAGCACTTAATCTGAATGAGGATGTAGCAAAAGTATTTAAATTATTTCTGCTGAATGGGTTTTGAAGTTGTCAACACTGACGAGAACTCCTCCGATTTTACACATCAGTCTGTTTGCAGGTCTTGGGCAGAACTGCTGCATATGTGAAAAGAGTTGTGTAAAGTCTTCTGTGGCTCCAGACAGAGCTCTGCAAAAACCTCAAGTGATGTCACTTCAATCAGCATCAGTTGGGTTTGAAGATGACAAAAAAATCTGGGGAGGTTAGAAAGAGCTTACCAGACCTCTGCAGCCCGCTCCTCATCTCTGCTTGAGGTTCACAGCTCAAGGCTACATTAGCCACTGCGAGCATAAAACACATGAATATCCCACCGAACGGTTGGTGGTCGAGTTGTATTACTGGTGATGTAGACACCAGGTTTTTACAAGGAAGAAAGGAAGAACTTCTTTTGCTGAACTGTTGATTGCAAAATCGGTGGAGTCCTCTTTTAAAAAGAAAAAATAAAATAAAATCCCTGATTAATTTCTGTCAGGGTGATCTAGCCTTGAGCCTTTACTCTTAACATAGTAAATACTTAGCATTAAAGGCATGCCAGTGCTGAGACATCTTCAGGTACTACCCTCTAACACAGTGCTCTATAGTACATTTCTCCCACCAAGTACCAAGAACAGGTTAAATCGTAACGTGTATCCAGTCACATTCTGTTGTGTGAGTCACTGAAGATGGTTTGCACCAGGTGCATTTTAGACGCTTGTGACCGTAAAGATGTAAACAGATCATAAGAAAACTCCTCAGCGGTGCCAAAGCTTGTACTGAGTCTTTACGCCTCTCGTGCCAAGCAAGAAGTGTTGTCACTTATGTGTTGTGTTTCTTGTGTCAAATGAAGATGTTTCATTTCATGTGATCAAATGATCAAATTTAATTTATTAATACGTTTAAAAAAATGTTATTTTATGTGAAAAAGCCAACACTGTGCCGTTTCACTGTCATATTAGCCCACCCACTCTTGTTCCTCCAAATAGATAGGCTAAAATAGGCAACATGACAATGACATTAAAAATGTTTTTTATTATATGTGTTGTTATTTTTTTCTCTCTGCTCAGGGACATCAGGTTGTGATTCCTGTCACATAAAGGGTTTTGTGACACAGAGAGAGCTTCTTAAAATGATATTAGATGTTTTTGATGATTGTGATGTTTGGTTAAATTATAGAAAATGTGTAGCTGAAAATGTGTTGTGTTTTGTAAAGAAAAGTGAAACTTTTTCCATAATAAAAACATGATTTTTGCTCTCAGCTGTGTGATGCGTCCAGAGTGATGTCATCCAATATCAACCAGCCCATGGATATATATGTATATAATGTATATATGTGAATACAGTGTATGTACAGACTTGACATTTGGCTGTGATCCAGTCACTCCATTGATTGAGGAGTGACAGGGTGAACCCCGTGGCTTAGTCTGAGTCTGTCTCTCTCCCTCATTTCCTGTCATCTCTCCTCTGTCTGTAAATGCCCAAAAGATACTTGGGGAGTGATGGTAATACCAAATAATACAAAGGTATGGCATAGAGTCTCCATGCGTCACGGGAAAATATGGGGACTGTATGGAAGCAAAAATGTCTCACCAGATTTTGACATTTGAAATCGTGTGAATTTGACTGAATTCAACTCTTAAAATTTTCAATGACTCATTTCACTGTTATTTTTAAATATTCACAAACTCAGAGTGAAAAAAATTCATCAATTCAACATGTCACATGACCAGTGGAGTCTAACTTGATTGGCTGGTTTGATTTGAGACAGAATCATTGCTTATCCTTGGTATCCCAGATGTTGAATCTGATTTTTTTACTCGACTTTTGGGATCTGATTTTGGCCTATCGAATTTGAACAACTTGAATATGTATAATTCACATTCACATTAAATTTATGAACATTAAAAAAAAACAGTGAAATGATAATTATTGAAGATTTCAAGAGTTTAATTCAGAGTCAAAAAATGTCACAGGCTTTTAAATGCAAAAATCTGGTGAGACAGATTTGCTTCCATAGACTGTGTTCAAGAGAGTAGATGTTTACATGCCTAAGAGGTAATATAAACTAACTTTGCAGCCCTAATAGCTTACAGGACACAAACTTGAGCTTAAACCTAAATATGAACTCAGGATATTAATGCTAGAACAAGTGGCAAATTTGTAGAGGAGCAGGTTCTCAGGATCTAAGTACGGCTGAGGTCCCACACTGCCTGCACGTGATTTGTACAGATGTGACAAACAGCTGATATGAATGGCAAACAGAGTTACTAGGAGCAGGGCAAGGTACAGTACTATTTATAGTGCTATTTGCAGGCAATCTGGGATATAAAACACCATAGCAACAGGAGCAGCATGAAGTTAAATTTGGCATAAAATTAGTGCAATAGAGCAGGAAGAGCATGATTGACTGCTTTGGATATGTAGTATGTTGCAGTGAGAATAGTGTCATGTGTGTACTGTAGCAGCAGTCTAGTTGATTTCCTGATCTGAGATTACCAAATATATTTTTTTCGTGTGTCAAATGTTAAACATGTTTATAAAGGAACCAATTTCTTTCCAGTCCTGTTACCTAGTCTTGGTTTCATTTGGGGGCATCTGTGTCAGATACTGAACGTAACAGAATAGCAGGCCTATCTCTCGCCCTCTCTCTCTATGTGACACACACGCACTCAGTTTTCTGGGAGGATCCACTAATTAGACTTGGTCGATTCACAAACTCAACATGTTGACATCATCTGATCAAGCAGAGATCAAAGAGTTTCTAATGACACGCCAGACTTTGAGCACACCAGGCCGGGAATATTTAAGAAGATATCAAACTTGACTCACTTACTGACTTGCAAGAACTCCAAGTCCCAGTTTCAAACATTTCAAAGTTTGTGGTGGAGCTTGGCATATGTCCGCAAAGGCATATTTTGTTATGTAATGATAATAACAACTCTGTCTCAAAAAAATGTGTTTGTTATGCATAGAAAGAAGCGTACTTTGAGACACCATCTGCAAGTCTCATCACAAATCTGTCCATCTCACCCATAGGACCAATTCAAATATCTCAAGTAGTTTACTGAGAAATGATGGCCTGGCTCTGGAAAACAGTTCCATCGACAAAAACTCCAATATCATGCCAATAAAAAAGCCACATACACAGAATGTGCACTGGGCTATTTAATGTTGCACTCTATGTGAGTTTGTGCAAATCATTTTGATTTTCTTAGCTTTAATACAATGAAGTATGATATAATGATAAAAAAAATATGCATCAAAATATTGCATCTTTTTTCCTGGTGGAAATTTCGCTGGAATAATAAATAATATAATATTTAACTTAATTACAAAAATTATTACCTCCTTTCATAATTAAAAAAAACATATTATAATAAACTAAAATTCATAAAACCTGGATTATAACATTTCTGAAAGGAATTCTACAACCACAGTTTTACAACTATTGTCTATTGTTGGAGAAAAAGACACAGAGCCTCTATAGTCATACACACGACCCCATCTTTCCTCTGTATTTCCCAGGTCACATTAGCTTGACACCCAATAAGGAAACACTTTGATAACCTTCTTCTTCTTGCCAGGGAGTGGTGCCCAGGGGTAAACAGCCTGCAGGATCCTCTGTTCCAGAAAACTAATGAAATCAGTCGTATTCTTGTTACTCAACCTTACACCCAACTTAACTGTAAAGTGCCTCTGTCATTCAGGAGATCAAAGTTTGTCGCACGTGGCCACATCTGTGAATGGGCGTTCCATATCCGGCAGAAATGACCTCTAATGGTGGGAGCAACACCTGCACCTAACATGGTAAAGTAAAATACTAAAACTAGACTATAGGGAAGGAAGTCAGGTAGGCCCAGGACAGATGAAAGACTTCCTTTCACTACGCTGGCAAGGTAAGCATGTGGGAATAGGGGAACCATATGGCTGGTGCCTTAAGTCTTGGTGTTTTAGCAAAGTGAAGTTCAAGGACATTAGATGTGGTTTAAATGAACAGCTGGGCACCAAACAATCACCTCTGAACTGATGGTTGTAGGCTTCCGTCAGATGTAGTGAAGTTCACATTTAGATACTTTTCCCACATGCAGTCGATCACTCACCCTATGGATCATACAACTGGGTATGAAACAAAAACAAGAAAAACAGGCTATCAATAGTTCAACATGCTATTAAAGTGCATCAAGTGAAATAGTAATAATGGTCATAAACTATACAAATGTTCTGCAATGCCAAGGTGAAACATTAACTTTGGTAAGCGACTGAAAGCTGTAGCATTTAGCGCTGCCTCAATTATGTGAAGTCCTTAAATAGTTATCACCAAAGGTGTCAGCTTTTATTTGAGCTTTTAAAATAGTAATTATGTGGCATCTGAAATGGCTTTTTCATTCAGAAGATGGACATGAAAGACAGTGAAGATTTTAGAATAACCACTGGTGGCAGAATTGTTCTGATCTTCTTCTTCAGTAAAAGTACCAGTGCAACAATGTAAAAATGCTACATGCTATACATTAAAAGTAAAAGTACAGAAGTATCATCAAAATCTAGTAAAAGTGAAAAGGAGTCTGAAGTAAAATAGCCCCTGTGACTGATATATTGTTATATATGAAATTATTGTTAATACTGATGCATCAACACATGAAAAGCATTTTACTGAGCTAGTTTTAACTTCTTTATGTACAGTTGAATGGTTTAGTCCTGTGGTTCACAACCAGCCCCTCCAAAGTATAACAAATTAAATCTGATTAATGGTGTTGAAAAGAAGAAAATACAAGGTTCTACCGCACAAATCTGTTTTAATTTCCTTGAACTTTTTTGTCATCTTGTTTTGTGAAATATTGCATACTTTTACCTCTTTGAGCCTCAAACTGAAATGTGAATTAAACCATCATGAGAAGTTTAGTGGGGAAATGTCTCTTTGGTGGAACTCCTCGGACATCTGCTTTTTTGTGAGGGGTCACAAGCCAGAAAGGTTGGGACCCACTGGTTTAATCTTTATTTAATCTTCTTTGTTACAATGCAAAATCTTAATGAAGTGGAGTAGAAGTATAAAGTAGCATGAAATCAAATTACTCAAGTAAAGTACAAGTACCTCAAAACAGCAATAAAGTGCTTGAATAAATGAGCTA
This sequence comes from Seriola lalandi dorsalis, assembly GCF_002814215.2. Lineage (NCBI taxonomy): Eukaryota > Metazoa > Chordata > Actinopteri > Carangiformes > Carangidae > Seriola > Seriola lalandi. Next base: position 1,031,426 of record NW_019525441.1, on the reverse strand, counting down.
ATAATTATGATGCCAGCATGGAGTTGGACTGCTAGCCCCCTGAAAATATTTTGATGAGTTGCTGACTCACTCTGAAGGAGTTTTGTGTAGGAATAATGGCAAAAATGTGCCATTAGAAACCACTGCACTTAATGTGAACCAGCCAATGCTGGTCTGTGCCAAGAGAACAACCGCTTTTTCTAAAATGTTCCCTTTGTCAACAGTGACCCCTGCTGACCATTTCACTCAAGTACAGTTAACGCCATTCCATTCCTGTTAACGGGGAGTGACCAAAACACATAACCCTTTGAGTGTATTTGTAAAAATATTATGTTCAATTGCTTAATATCTTAATAAGTGTTGTGTTTTCTCTGACATTGCTGGATATAACGGTTGTGTTCAAAACTCCAGCAACACTTAGTATAAAAGACACATCCCAGCCAGTTACGTCAATGCAGTGATAATTTGTGAAGGGAAAACCTGTGGCTTGATGTCACTAATTGGGCTGTGGTGAAAATGTACACCCACAGAGAACAACAAATGTTCTAGCTTGTGTGAATCACGTTTCAATTGTACCTGCAGCAAGTGCTCCTAAATAGTTTAGAGGTCAACAATTAAAGTTAAACCACAGTGGAAAACTTTAAGTTTGACTGTAATTTGAGCTGGTCACATCATGAATGAAGTATATAGTATGAAGTATAATGTTGCCATAGATTCAGTGAGTTACACTGATAGCTACAAATTGAGCCCTGTTTTTATTCTTTGTTTGTTTACATTTTGAAAAATTAAGAACATTGTATTAAATATTAAAAATTCCTTTTTGCTCTGTACCTTTGGATATACTGAAAACTGTTGCTGAATTACTTTGGTACAGACAAAACCTTCTCAGGCCAGAACTCATGTCCCATTAGTCTACACTATCTCATAATTAAAGTATGTGATAGTAAGTCTCCAAAATTGTTTATCTTTTGTAAATGTAATGTGGTTCTGTAATTTTATGCCCTTTTATCCACAGTAACAATATAGACGTAGAAAAATTGGAGTAGGAATAAACACATGTAGACGTTGGTTTGCTTTCTAACTAATTTATTGAATTCTTCTGTTTTGAGAGCAAATATAAATATGCTTGATAAGGTCTTAAATCTTGTAAACAAATGTAGAAAAAGTTAGCTGATCATAATGCATTAAAAACAGTCCTAGTAACATTTGTAGCACTACTTCCTTTTTTAAAATAGTGAAATGTATGTCATTGATTGTTTTTAGAAATCTTCTCCGATATAATGGTTTTATTTTTTTTTGTAATGGAGTAAAAATGCAGCAAAAACTTCTTCCATCAGGAGTTGCTGGTAAAATTTTCAACCAGACTGAGGTAAACATGTTGGTTTTGCACAGATCCTCATGATCCTGTCCTGACTTCATCTGTACTGAATCAAATACTCAGGATATATTTGATTTGAATCAAAAATAACAAAAATATTTGGATGCTTTTTAACATCCACACAGCTGTCGTGAGAGTTTTCAGGACTTCCATCATCAGGTTTTCGGAAATCAGATTGTCCAACAATTGATTTTCCGATCATCACCCGAGCCAAAAATACTATTTTAGTGTCTCTGGGTACACTTCCAGTTCCTCCGACATACAGTGGCAATGGATCCGTGCTGCTCTTGCTGTATTTATCTGCATATGTTGCATGTTTTGCAAAATATACTCCTAAATAAAAACAAGGAAAGTCAGATCAGCTGAGGGAATTCTGGTGAGACCAACTTAAATAATCATTTATATTGTATATTCTGTTTATTGTTGCACAGACAGTTGTTACTGAATAATTAAATCTACCTTTGCCATATACGTTGCCATGTTGTCCAGCTAGCCGTACATCAAAGTTATACTTGCAAATGCTGTCGACATTTTTGATATCAGTCCCATGAAAGAGTCTCCGCTCTTGAATTTCTTTGACACCTTGAATACTCATTAACTGTTTCTTTTTGCTTTGACACAAACAAAGAAAAATACCATTTTAGTGACAAAAGAGGGGAATGATGAAAGGAATGGAGAGGTCATGTTAAAGACCTTCTTACCAACAATACATTTCCCAGAGGTCCAGATTCTGTATCCTGCTGATTGATACGATGGATCTGTCCAAAAGCCCATCTTCCCTAACATAACCTGCCACAGTGTTGTACTCAGGGGTGAGGTCATTCAAAGGGATTAACTGTAAGATAAATTAAGAATACACATTTAATAAAGTCTTCAGTTGAAAAGAACAAACATGAAAACATATATAGTTTGAATTGCAATGGCTGTGTCTAATTCTTTATGAATATGAACATACTTCTTCCTGAGAAATTGGCTTAGCTGGCTCAATGGTGATGCTAATACATCTTACAGCCTTACCTTGCCATACTATAGTATGTCGTTTTTATATCTGACTGTACTATGATGTTTTTATGTTGTTTTTGATGCCTTACTTTACTATGAAGTTTTTATGACTTTGTATGCCTTAATGTAGTATGAAAATTTAATGACTTTTTATGCCTTACTATACAATGACTTTTTATGCCTCACTATACTATGATGTTTTTATGACATTTTTATGCCTCACTATACTATGATGTTTTTATGGCTTTTTATGCCCTACTATAGACATTTTTATGAACTTTTATCCCTTACTATAGACGTTTTTATGACTTTTTTGCCATACTAAACTATGACTTTTTAAGCCTTAATATGCTATGACGTTTTTATGACTTTTTATGGCTTACTATACTATGATGTTTTTATGACTTTTTATTCCTTACTACAGACATTTTTATGACTTTTTATGCATTACTCTTCTGTGACATTTTCATGATTTACTTTACTGAGGTTTTTCTGACTTTTTATGCCTTGCTATACTATGATGTTTTTATGACTTTTTATGCCTTACTATACTATAATATTTTATACCCTACTATACGGTGACGTTTTTATGCCTTATTACACTATAACATTTTTTTCACATTTTCTACCTTGAAGTTTCTATGCCCTACTTTATTATGGTGTTTTTTCACTTTTCATGGCATACTATTGTATGCCTTTTTTTCACTTTTTAGGTCTTATTATACTATAACATCTCTTGACCTTCAATGCCTTATTATACTATGACGCTTTTTCATTTTCTTGCCATACTATACTATGTCGTTTTTTTCACTTTTTAGGCCTTTCTACATTATGATGTTTTTTGACCTTTTATGCCTTACTGCAGCATGTTTTGTATGTGACTCTTTATGCATTATTATAAGATGACGTTTTCTCACTTTTTTGCCATACTATAGTATGTTGTTTTTTCACTTTTTAGGCCTTACTATACTATGTTGTCTTTTGACTTTCGATGCCTCACTATAGTATGTCCTTTTTCAATTTTTATAACATACTATACTATGTTGTTTTTTTTCACTTTTTATGCCTTCCTATACTATGATGTTTTTTCAAGTTTTTGCCATACTATACTATGTCATTTGTTTTTCACTTTTTATGCCTTTCTACATTATTACTCTTTATGCATTATTATAAAATGACGTTTTCCCACTTTTTATGCCTTCTTATACTATGACATTTTTCCACATTTTTGCCATACTATACTATGTCATTTTTTTTTCACTTTTTAGGCCTTTCTACATTATGATGTTTTCTGATTTTTTATGCCTTACTGCAGCATGTTGTTTATATGACTCTTTATGCATTATTATACAATGACGTTTTCTCACTTTTTTTGCCATTTTATACTATGATGTTTTTTCCACTTTTTATGCCATACAATACTATGATGTTTTTTCGTTTTTCATGCAATACTATACTATGATGTTTTTCCACTTTTTATGCCTTACTATACTATGACGTGTCTATGCCCTAGTATGTTATGTAGTTTTTTCACTTTTTAGGCCTTACTATACTATGTCGTCTTTTGACTTTCGATGCCACACTATACTATACTATGTTGTTTTTTAAAATTTTTATGCCTTCCTATACTATGACGTTTTTCCACGTTTTTGCCATACTATACTATTTCATTTTTTTTCACTTTTTATGGCTTACTATATTATGATGTTTTTTGATTTTTTGTGCCTTACTGCAGCATGTTGTTTATATGACTCTTTATGCATTATTATACAATGACGTTTTCTCACTTTTTCTTGCCATTTTATACTATGATGTTTTTTCCACTTTTTATGCCTCACTATACTATGAAGTTTCTATGCCCTACTATATTATTTAGTTTTTTCGCTTTTCAGGCCTTTCTACATTATGACTCTTTATGCATTATTATACAATGCCATTTTCTCACTTTTTTTCCATCTTATACTATGACGTTTTTTTCACTTTTTATGCCATACTATACTATGACGTTTTTTTGTTTTTGCCATATTATACTATGTCATCTTTTTCACTTTTTAGGCCTTTCTACATTATTACTCTTTATGCATTATTATACAATGCCGTTTTCTCACTTTTTATGCCTTCTTATACTATGACATTTTTCCACATTTTTGCCATACTATACTATGTCATTTTTTTTTCACTTTTTAGGCCTTTCTACATTATGATGTTTTCTGATTTTTTATGCCTTACTGCAGCATGTTGTTTATATGACTCTTTATGCATTATTATACAATGACGTTTTTTTCACTTTTTTTGCCATTTTATACTATGATGTTTTTTCCACTTTTTATGCCATACATTACTATGATGTTTTTTAGTTTTTCATGCAATACTATACTATGATGTTTTTCCACTTTTTATGCCTTACTATACTATGTCGTCTTTTGACTTTCGATGCCACACTATACTATACTATGTTGTTTTTTAAAATTTTTATGCCTTCCTATACTATGACGTTTTTCCACGTTTTTGCCATACTATACTATTTCATTTTTTTCACTTTTTATGGCTTACTATATTATGATGTTTTTTGATTTTTTGTGCCTTACTGCAGCATGTTGTTTATATGACTCTTTATGCATTATTATACAATGACGTTTTCTCACTTTTTCTTGCCATTTTATACTATGATGTTTTTTCC
>NW_019525441.1:1022585-1026215 GCF_002814215.2 Seriola lalandi dorsalis | reverse complement strand
TGAAGTTTTTATGACTTTGTATGCCTTAATGTAGTATGAAAATTTAATGACTTTTTATGCCTTACTATACTATGACGTTTCTATGCCCTACTATATTATGTAGTTTTTTCACTTTTTATGACTTTCTAAATTATTACTCTTTATGCATTATCATACAATACTGTTTTCTCACTTTTTTTGCCATACTATACTACGACGTTTTTTCGTTTTTCATGCCATACTATACTATGATGTTTTTCCACTTTTTATGCCTTACTATACTATGAAGTTTCTATGCCCTACTATATTATTTAGTTTTTTCGCTTTTCAGGCCTTTCTACATTATGACTCTTTATGCATTATTATACAATGCCATTTTCTCACTTTTTTTCCATCTTATACTATGACGTTTTTTTCACTTTTTATGCCATACTATACTATGACGTTTTTTTGTTTTTCATGCAATACTATACTATGATGTTTTTCCACTTTTTATGCCTTACTATACTATGACGTTTCTATGCCCTACTATATTATGTCTTTTTTTGCCATACTATACTACGACATTTTTTCGTTTTTCATGCCATACTATACGATGATGTTTTTCCACTTTTTATGCCTTTCTACATTATTACTCTTTATGCATTATTATACAATACTGTTTTCTCACTTTTTTTTGCCATTTTATACTATGACGTTTTTTCACTTTTTTTGCCATACTATACTACGACATTTTTTCGTTTTTCATGCCATACTATACGATGATGTTTTTCCACTTTTTATGCCTTTCTACATTATTACTCTTTATGCATTATTATAAAATGACGTTTTCCCACTTTTTATGCCTTCTTATACTATGACATTTTTCCACATTTTTGCCATACTATACTATGTCATTTTTTTTTCACTTTTTAGGCCTTTCTACATTATGATGTTTTCTGATTTTTTATGCCTTACTGCAGCATGTTGTTTATATGACTCTTTATGCATTATTATACAATGACGTTTTTTTCACTTTTTTTGCCATTTTATACTATGATGTTTTTTCCACTTTTTATGCCTTACTATACTATGAAGTTTCTATGCCCTACTATATTATTTAGTTTTTTCGCTTTATAGGCCTTTCTACATTATGACTCTTTATGCATTATTATACAATGCCATTTTCTCACTTTTTTTCCATTTTATACTATGACGTTTTTTTCACTTTTTATGCCATACTATACTATGACGTTTTTCCACTTTTTATGCCTTACTATACTATTACGTTTCTATGCCCTACTATATTATGTAGTTTTTTCACTTTTTATGCCTTTATACATTATGACTCTTTATGCATTATTATACAATGATGTTTTCTCACTTTTTTTGCCATTTTATACTATGACGTTTTTTTCACTTTTTATGCCTTACTATACTTTAACGTCTTTTGACCTTCGATACTTCACTATAGTATGTCGTTTTTCAAATTTTATAGCATACTATACTATGTTGTTTTTTTCACTTTTTATGCCTTCCTATACTATGACGTTTTTATGCCCTATTATATTATGTCATCTTTTTCACTTTTTAGGCCTTTCTACATTATGGCTCTTTATGCATTATTATACAATGCTCTTTTCACTTTTTTCCTCCATTTAATACAATGACCTTTTTTTTCACTTTTTATGCCATACTATACTATGATGTTTTTTTCACTTTTTATACCTTACTATACTATGACGTTTCTATGCCATATTATACTATGTCATTTTTTTTCACTTTTTATGCCTTTCTACATTATTACTCTTTATGCATTATTATACAATGCCATTTTCTCACTTTTTTTTCCATTTTATACTATGACGTTTTTTTCACTTTTTATGCCATACTATACTATGATGTTTTTCCACTTTTTATGCCTTACTATACTATGACGTTTCTATGCCCTACTATATTATGTAGTTTTTTCACTTTTTATGAATTTCTAAATTATTACTCTTTATGCATTATTATACAATGCTGTTTTCTCACTTTTTTTTGCCATTTTATACTATGACGTTTTTTCACTTTTTATGCCTTACTATACTGACGTTTTTTCGTTTTTCATGCAATACTATACTATGATGTTTTTCCACTTTTTATGCCTTACTATACTATGACATTTCTCTGCCCTACTATATTATGTAGTTTTTTCACTTTTTATGCCTTTATACATTATTACTCTTTATGGATTATCATACAATACTGTTTTCTCACTTTATTTGCCATTTTATACTATGACGTTTTTTTCACTTTTTATGCCTTCCTATACTATGACGTTTTTTCAAGTTTTTGCCATATTATACTATGTCATTTTTTTTCACTTTTTATGCCTTTCTACATTATGACTCTTTATGCATTATTATACAATGCCATTTTCTCACTTTTTTTCCATTTTATACTATGACGTTTTTTTCACTTTTTATGCCATACTATACTATGATGTTTTTCCACTTTTTATGCCTTACTATACTATGACGTTTCTATGCCCTACTATATTATGTAGTTTTTTCACTTTTTATGCCTTTCTAAATTATTACTCTTTATGCATTATTATACAATGATGTTTTCTCACTTTTTTTGCCATTTTATACTATGATGTTTTTTTTTCACTTTTTATGCCTTACTATACTATGACGTTTCTATGCCTTACTATAGTATGTCGTTTTTTCACTTTTTAGGCCTTACTATACTTTAACGTCTTTTGACCTTCGATACTTCACTGTAGTATGTCGTTTTTCAAATTTTATAGCATACTATATTATTTAGTTTTTTTCACTTTTTATGCCTTTCTAAATTATTACTCTTTATGCATTATTATACAATACTGTTTTCTCACTTTTTTTTGCCATTTTATACTATGACGTTTTTTTCACTTTTTATGCCTTCCTATACTATGACGTTTTTTCAAGTTTTTGCCATATTATATTATGTCATCTTTTTCACTTTTTAGGCCTTTCTACATTATGACTCTTTATGCATTATTATACAATGCCATTTTCTCACTTTTTTGCCATTTTATACTATGACATTTTTTCACTTTTTTTTGCCATACTATACTATGACGTTTTTTCGTTTTTCATGCCATACTATACTATGATGTTTTTCCACTTTTTATGCCTTACTATACTATGACGTTTCTATGCCCTACTATATTATGTAGTTTTTTCACTTTTTAGGCCTTTCTAAATTATTACTCTTTATGCATTATTATACAATACTGTTTTCTCACTTTTTTTTGCCATTTTATACTATGACGTTTTTTCACTTTTTTTGCCATACTATACTATGACGTTTTTTCGTTTTTCATGCCATACTATACTATGATGTTTTTCCACTTTTTATGCCTTACTATACTATGACGTTTCTCTGCCCTACTATATTATGTAGTTTTTTCACTTTTTATGCCTTTCTACATTATTACTCTTTATGGATTATTATACAATACTGTTTTCTCACTTTTTTTGCCATTTTATACTATGACGTTTTTTTCACTTTTTATGCCTTCCTATACTATGACGTTTTTTCAAGTTTTTGCCATATTATACTATGTCATTTTTTTCACTTTTTAGGCCTTTCTACATTATGACTCTTTATGCATTATTATACAATGCCATTTTCTCACTTTTT
>NW_019525441.1:1013814-1022565 GCF_002814215.2 Seriola lalandi dorsalis | reverse complement strand
ACTTTTTATGCCTTACTATACTATGACGTTTCTATGCCCTACTATATTATGTAGTTTTTTCACTTTTTAGGCCTTTCTAAATTATTACTCTTTATGCATTATTATACAATACTGTTTTCTCACTTTTTTTTGCCATTTTATACTATGACGTTTTTTCACTTTTTTTGCCATACTATACTATGACGTTTTTTCAAGTTTTTGCCATATTATACTATGTCATCCTTTTCACTTTTTATGCCTTTCTACATTATGACTCTTTATGCATTATTATCCAATGCCATTTTCTCACTTTTTTTCCATTTTATACTATGACGTTTTTTTCACTTTTTATGCCATACTATACTATGACGTTTTTTTGTTTTTCATGCAATACTATACTATGATGTTTTTCCACTTTTTATGCCTTACTATACTATGACGTTTCTATGCCTTAGAATAGCATGTCGTTTTTTTCACTTTTTAGGCCTTACTATACTTTAACGTCTTTTGACCTTCGATACCTCACTATAGTATGTTGTTTTTCAAATTTTATAGCATACTATACTATGTTGTTTTTTTCACTTTTTATGCCTTACTATACTATGACGTTTCTATGCCCTACTATATTATGTAGTTTTTTCACTTTTTATGTATTTCTACATTATTACTCTTTATGCATTATTACACAATGCTCTTTTCACTTTTTTTTGCCATTTTATAATATGACGTTTTTTCACTTTTTTTGCCATACTATACTATGACGTTTTTTTGTTTTTCATGCAATACTATACTATGATGTTTTTCCACTTTTTATGCCTTACTATACTATGACGTTACTATGCCTTACTATAGTATGTCGTTTTTTCACTTTTTAGGCCTTACTATACTTTAACGTCTTTTGACCTTCGATACCTCACTATAGTATGTTGTTTTTCAAATTTTATAGCATACTACACTATGTTGTTTTTTTCACTTTTTATGCTTTACTATACTATGACGTTTCTATGCCCTACTATATTATGTAGTTTTTTCACTTTTTATGCCTTTCTACATTATTACTCTTTATGCATTATTATACAATGCTCTTTTCACTTTTTTCTTCCATTTAATACAATGATGTTTTGTTTCACTTTTTATGCCATAATATACTATGACGTTTTTTTCACTTTTTATACCTTACTATACTATGACGTTTCTATGCCCTACTATATTATGTAGTTTTTTCACTTTTTATGCCTTTCTACATTATGACTCTTTATGCATTATTATACAATGATGTTTTCTCACTTTTTTTGCCATTTTATACTATGACGTTATTTTCACTTTTTATGCCTTACTATACTATGCCGTTTCTATGCCTTACTATAGTATGTCGTTTTTTCACTTTTTAGGCCTTACTATACTTTAACGTCTTTTGACCTTCGATACTTCACTATAGTATGTCGTTTTTCAAATTTTATAGCATACTATACTATGTTGTTTTTTTCACTTTTTATGCCTTCCTACACGGTGAAGTTTTTTCAAGTTTTTGCCATATTATACTATGTCATCTTTTTCACTTTTTAGGCCTTTCTACATTATGACTCTTTATGCATTATTATACAATGCCATTTTCTCACTTTTTTTCCATTTTATACTATGACGTTTTTTTCACTTTTTATGCCATACTATACTATGAAGTTTTTTTGTTTTTCATGCCATACTATACTATGATGTTTTTCCACTTTTTATGCCTTACTATACTATGACGTTTCTCTGCCCTACTATATTATGTAGTTTTTTCACTTTTTATGCCTTTCTACATTATTACTCTTTATGGATTATTATACAATACTGTTTTCTCACTTTTTTTGCCATTTTATACTATGACGTTTTTTTCACTTTTTATGCCTTCCTATACTATGACGTTTTTTCAAGTTTTTGCCATATTATACTATGTCATCCTTTTCACTTTTTAGGCCTTTCTACATTATGACTCTTTATGCATTATTATACAATGCCATTTTCTCACTTTTTTTCCATTTAATACAATGACGTTTTTTTTCACTTTTTATGCCATACTATACTATGACGTTTTTTTGTTTTTCATGCAATACTATACTATGATGTTTTTCCACTTTTTATGCCTTACTATACTATGACGTTTCTATGCCTTACTATAGTATGTCGTTTTTTCACTTTTTAGGCCTTACTATACTTTAACGTCTTTTGACCTTCGATACCTCACTACAGTATGTTGTTTTTCAAATTTTATAGCATACTATACTATGTTGTTTTTTTCACTTTTTATACCTTACTATACTATGACGTTTCTATGCCCTACTATATTATGTAGTTTTTTCACTTTTTATGCCTTTCTACATTATTACTCTTTATGCATTATTATACAATGCTCTTTTCACTTTTTTCTTCCATTTAATACAATGACGTTTTTTTTCACTTTTTATGTCATACTATACTATGACGTTTTTTCATTTTTCATACCATACTATACGATGATGTTTTTCAACTTTTTATGCCTTACTACACTATGACGTTTCTATGCCCTACTATATTATGTAGTTTTTTCACTTTTTATGCCTTTCTACATTATGACATTTCTAATGCCTTAATATAGTATGTTGTTTTTATGATTTTTAATGCCATAATATATAATGTTGTTTTTTTTACACTTTTTAGGCCTTACTATACTATGACGTTATTTCACTTTTCATCCCTTACCATAGTATGTTGTTTTTATGACGTTTTCATGCCCTACTATTCTTTGTAATTTTTTTCACTTCTTATGCCTTATTATATCAGGTCGTTTTTTCACTTTTCATGCCATACGATACAATTACGCTTTTTGACTTTTTATGCCTTACTATACTATAATGCCTTATGACCTTTTTTTGCTTCACTATAATGTGATCTTTTTTGCTTCACTATAATGGGACATTTTTATGTTTAACTATACTATTTTTTTTTTTTTTGACATTTTATGCCTGACTATAACATGATGTTTTTATGACACTTCATGCCTTGCTATGATTACTTACTATGATTTTGTAATGCTTTATACAATGATGTTTTATGCCTTATTATTCTATTATGTGTTCATGCCTTACTATACATACTATACATTTTTATAACAATTCATGACTCACCATACTATGACATTTTTATGCTTTACTATAATATAGTTTCTGTATGACTTAGTATACTATGACTTATTTATGACAAACTATACTATGACTTATTTATTAAATTAGATGTTACCAAATTTTTCATCTATATGAGGACATATTATAAGATGAGTTATAACATATCCATATTATATTATATTAGATTATATATTATATATTATATGTATTATTTATTTATTCATTTCTTTATTTTTTTGTAGCTAATGTAGTGACTTTGTGTATGAAATATGCTTAAATGATAGTTTTTCTCTCTCAGACCAGAGAAAGAACCCTATAATTCCTTGGTCATGATTTGCTCTACTAAATAGTTTTTTATACATTTCTGTCATTGTCACCTGATATGGAAATGTAGGATCAACCATCTCCCAGAACACAGGAGCAGCAGTGTAACAGGAACAACTGGAGGAGGAGAGTTTGCATAGTGCTGACAGTTTCACTTTCATTTTACAGGAAACAATACTAAAGACAGACCTATCCACAACTCTGTGTTGTACGTTTGAATTATGTTACATTTATGCGTTTTAAGCCTCATTTCACCTTCTCTCAATGTTGTAGCTTCGGTGGATTCGTCTTTGCCTTCCTGAGGGGATGTCTGTTTGTAACATTTCTGTATACAAACACATAAATCACATCATACAAGTTCTTCATATCTAAACAAGGTCTTAATGTGAAAAAAATGTACTCAAATACCCAAGAAATCGATCTTGCTGTGACAGTCAGATGAAGATGTATTTAAGACTCCTTTTGAGTTTCTTAGGTAATATTTTTCAATATCCTCACTCTGAAGGGGGTTATTGGGATCATCCTACAGGGTAGACAGAAGGTAATAGACTGCTCTCAGACAATCAGCCCATACATTTTGTAAAGTAACAGCTTGAATGTGATCTAAAGAAAAGTACCAAACCATTTACCTCAAATTTGTGCCACCTTCCACAGTCTGCCAGGTAATACCAGCACCATGGGATGTCTGATGTGTCCATGTATTCCACTTCCTCATTGCACCACATAGTCCCGAGACAGAATTTATTAGATTTTATCACAACAAAATCTAAATAAATATGTTTTAAAAGTGACCTTACTCTCTCTGATTTAATCAGGTAGCTACTGAAGTTGACAGTTTTGTTTCCTACTCATATGACTCATCATTCATAGCCACGCCTTCTGAGGTAGGCGGGATTTCTCACTTATGAATGCAAGAGGACACTGCTACTTGCAAGGCAATTGTTAAGTCTTCTCTGAAAGATGTTCTACAAGAAAAAAATTATGATGCTTATGTTTAAAAGTTTATTAGTTCAAACATGTGCAAATTACAGACATACATATAGCTTCACACACCCCTACTCACTCAAACACACACACAGCTGTAGTGTCATGACTGAAGACATTGGGTTGTTTTCTTCACTTGTCCGCATTTACAATAAGGAAATGCAAGAGTTTCTCAAGATCCATTCTTGTACTGTTACAATACCTTGTGGTAAACTTATAGAGACTCGATTGCGCAAAAACACACAAACACAATCATACAATGAACTCAACAACTGCACACAGCAAAGCAATATTACATTGTGTGGTTATTTTCATTACAGTACTATACATGTGCTGGCTACATTAATTCTTTTTTTATACATTTACACAAGGTGCAAACATTTCCTGCTTATTCCTTATAGAAAGATGTTAGCAGGTGGTGGTGACGTCACACTCAGATGATATGAATCCACATGTAATGCTAAAACTTAAGTTTATGTCATTGTGACACAATCACAAAACCTTTCATGGAAAGGGGGAAAAGTGCACTGATGCATGGTTTAAAAAAAATCAGAGGTAGAAGTGTTTTTATGAATAAAAACAAAAAACAAAAATCCATGCCTACATAATACATTGTACTAGGTACACACAGATGTTGATGTCACTAAAAGACCACGGTGCTAAATGAGTGAGCGGGAACATGTTGTGTGTTTTTGATTTTTGTCATTTGGAATTCCGTCTACATGACTTGTAAATAAGCTCATGCGTGGCACTGTGGATGTAATGGAAGGGCTGTGGCTGATGGCAGGACATCACCTATAACCTACAGGCTGCGAGTGCCGCTCTTAGTTTAAACAACAGATATTGAACAAGCAAGCACAGATTCTGCATTTAATACAAAATTGCCACACAGATTCATCTTCGGTCAGTGTTTTCACACTTTTTACGTCACAGAAACATTCCAGCCACAAGGTCCTGTCTTAGAATAGACTGTACAGTATACAAACTGCACAAAGTCTTTATTGTCTTCTCGATTATCCAATATCCCCAAAGGCACTTTAGATGACCAATGCTCCAGTTATGTCTTTTCAATTTCATCCTGTCATCTGATTCTGTATCCGAAATATTTCCATGTTTGAGATCCAGCCTCTATAGAAAAGCACATATCTTCTTGTTAGGCGTCAGTAGAACTCAATCAGATACTCTGGGTAAATCTGATTGCTGTCAAAAATTACATAAATCTTTGGGTTGGCCATATCGTCCACACAGCTGTCGTAAAAGTTGGTGAAGCTGGCATCCTTGGAGGGTGGTCTGCAGTACATAGGATGACCCACTGTGTATTCTCCAACAAGCACTCTGGCCAGGAACATGGTTTTATACGGCGGCTCACTAGCAAATATTGGTGGGGCAAGTCCATGTCTTTGCAGGGTTGTGTTGTGCTTCCCTGTGGTGTGACAGAACTTACTGGAGTATTTGGCATCCCGGGCAAAGTAGCTCCCTGGAAGAGAGAAGTGTGAAGACAATGTTAGACTCGAACAAAAAAAAAGTATAGTGAATTGTTTCATGATGTTACATCACAACACAGAGGGATCTACCTTTGCCATAGACATCACCATGGCTTCCTGTCAGCCGCCAGTCAAAGTTAAAAGTACATATAGCTTGTATGTTGCTGTGTCCTGTGCCATGAAACAGCATTCGTTCCTCAATATCCAATGTGCGCTTGACTTTTCGCAACTGTGTTTTCTTCCTTGGGGGAGAACCAAGTAATGACAACACAACACAGAGCACTGATCAACACTTTGTTGCTGGATGAGCGCATTTTCAAGCGACAAAGAACTAGAGGGATGTGCTCAAAACTACGGCATAACTGACTTTCATTGACAAAGACACACTTATTGTGTTTTGAGATGTTGCAGCACAATCAATTAAATGTTTCTGCAAAGACAAGAATGCCCTGACCTTGGTTTGATGCTGTTTGTTTATTTTAAAGGAAGAGAGACCTTGTCTGTGGAGCTGCTGGAGAAAAGTACCATTGTATTTCTCTCAGAATGTCTCATGGACGGCAAACCAGAATCAAATCAGATTGCAATCACCAAGTGCATCAAAGCATAATCCCCTGCTAACCCAAAAGAGCCCTCTGGACACTATGCAGTACACACACGATAGCTCAACAATTGTCTACCTGCAGAAGAACTCCCATAAGTCCAGGTTCTGAATCCTCTGGATGGATTTGATTGGATGGTCCATTGTCCTTTCATACAGTCTGGCTACTTCTTTAAACTCATATGTGTCTCTACCAAGCTGGATGAGCTGCAAAATCACAATCATGCATGAGTAAAACATCAAAAACTGTCAAAGCTTGGTTGGAAATTTGAAATAAATAATGTAGGAGTAGTAAACAACTGCAGAGTGAGACTATGTTTTTTATGTTAATTTAAATATAATATAGAAACATTCATGTTATTTTAGTTCCAGTCAAAATGGTCAGATTTTGTTCCCATGATCAGCGAACTGACTGGAAAGGCTTTACATGTTAAAACAGTTCCAGTATACTGTACATGAACTGTGTATTTATAGAAATATTTAGTGTAAACTTATATATGAAAAGGTATGGGTATGTGAACCAAATTAGTGTACGTCACAGCAATGTGTGTTGTGTTATGTTACTCACCTGATAGGGCTCATCTGTATTGATTCTCTCCCAATGACAAGGAACAGGCAAGGCAAGATTATCACAAATAAACCTGACACATTAAGTGAAAGAGAGATTGTTACAACAACACAAGACTGAGAACATTTGTGTCATGTCTTTGCACAAGTGTCACTTAGGAAAAGCTTGCAAAAAAAGAGAGCCACATTCTATGGTATGTGTATCTGATGGAGAAATCCTCTTTATTCTTTCACCAAAACTGAGGGTCAGCAGCAGGGAAGCTCTCTGCAGAGCTGATGGGAATTTAGGGCTTTCCTCAAGGCAAAAGTTCTCTGCATGTTCACTTTTACCACCAAATCTTACCTGAAGCCAGTCGCAGAGTGGAGGGAGCGTTTGATTGGCCGCTGCTTCCCAGTTGTGACATTGATCTGTCGCATAACTGGCAAGGAATTTAATTCAGATAAGGCCTACAGAAATTTATATTCACATATAATTTTTAAAACAGGATTAACTTCAATACAGTATAACTCATCCTCACCAAAATTCTATTACTACTTTCCTCCCAAGATTTCTATGGCTGAATATTCTGTCTGAATAAAATAGCTTTAGTTCTACTTGCACTGTGCAGTGTCATGCAAAAAGTTGATCTCTCATCATCATACCTGAAAAGTCCAGTCTGTACGTATACTTTGCCGTGTAGAATTCCATAATGCCGCGTTGGTTTCTGTTGTAGCACTGCTCAATCTGAGCACTGGTCACAGAGCAGGCTGCACTGGGATCAATCTGACAGGGAAATTGAGTAAAAATTAATGAGTCTATTGGAGAACGGAAATGATTATTCAATTAATCAGTTAGTGGATGGACAGAAAATGAAGTGGCAACTAATTAGACATCAGTTCATCACTTCAGTCATTCCAGCTTCTCCGTTATGATTGTTTGCTACTTTTCTTTGTTTTATGTGATAGTAAATTGCTTATCTTCCAATTTGGAACAATTTGAAGATTTCATATTACACTTTAGAAAAACAGTTTTATTATCTAACATTCTAAAAACAATCTATTAAATTATGTATAATTAATGTAAATAATTGTTAGTTGCAGACCTAGTCTAATGTTGAGGCAACTAATGATTATTTTCATTATCAATGAATCTTTCAATTATTCTCACAATTAATTATATGGTTGATAAAATATCTGAAAATTGGAGAAAAAAATGCCCATCACTACATCCTAGAGCACATGGTGACATCTTCAAATGTTTTATCCGACCAACAGTTCAAAACCAAACAATTATTAAAATTTAAATTAAGTCACACCAAAAAAAGCAGAGACAGCTATCAAATGTTTGACATTTTTTCTTAAATTGCAGCTCTGCTGATGTTTAACTGTACGCAGTGGTAATGGGAGAAAGGATCACCGAGGGAGGGGCAATAGGCGGGGGAATACACAGTGTAAAGACTGTTAGAAAGTGTATTGTCATGTCCCGTGAACTACCTCAAACATATGCCACACTCCACACTCAGCCAAGTAGAACCAGCACCAGTTGGGCTCTGAGGTGTCCATCTCCTCAATCTCAGTGGACTCCTCCTCTGACGATCTGATGGCTAACATTGCTAAATCTGCAATTAATAAGTGAAAACACGCGAACACACTTAGGCAAATAGCAGCTAAAAAATTAAAGGAAGGTATGGGG